>NW_007380121.1:0-24989 GCF_000475195.1 Diaphorina citri | reverse complement strand
GCGAGTTTCTACCCCGATAGTCACACAGCAATCTCTCTTCCAGAACCTATCATTGTAAACCCGCTTATCCATGGAGAAGCTTCTCGACCTAAAAAGTAATTCTCGTGACTAAAGTCCATTCTATAACAACCGTTTCTCCAAGTAACTAAATACCGATTATTAGAAACTAACATGATAATATCGTATAAGAAGTCCGATACGACTATCAACAAACCGTTATAGCAAAACGCTTTATGGCATATTCCACTATAGGGTCACGGACGATGTGTAATAAGGACTCGCTAGAACTAGGATCTGTAATGAAAAATAAACTCAGCACCGACCACCCTATCTATACATAGTCGTTCTGATCCTACATAAAACGGACCGTTGTCATATACAAAACGAGGATAGTGATCTTTTCACTGGTCATACAGGTACTCTATTCAGCCAAGATGACGAGAGAGTCGTACTTAACCGGACTGTCAGACAGGTCGAACTTTTCTTTCGTTAACCAGAATCGCTATAGATATGACGTAATGCGACTCACCGAACGTAACTCACAAGACTTGTCAAAGACCTTTACTAAAGAAATAGAACATGGACGCATGGGCGACGAGTACCACATACTCCTGCGTTCCTCTCTTTAGGTTATATGCAAAAGTTATTTAGCTTGATGACTGGTATTGGGCGCATAGAGATAGGGCTCTCGTTACGACGACTCGTCTCTTAATAGCAAAAGGGTAACGTTGCATGTACCACTATTCACCGGCGCCCAGCACACAACGTCCAGAAGTGTTGTGCGCGCGAACAGCAGAATAAGTTTTTGACTTTCAGAGCGCAAGGACGCCAACTTTACCGGCAGTAGAACGCTTTATCGGGAGGAAACCCTCTAGCGAGCGCGGGCCCTAGAATTACCAAACTCTTACTGTATGAAACGTTATGAATACGGTGGTCTCTCAAAGTAAGCTACAACGATTGGAGCAGTGCTTTCGCAGGACAACCACCCAATAGCTTATGCATCAAGAACTCTGAATGAGCACGAGAAGAACTACTCGACCATCGAAAAGGAGCTATTAGCAATAGTTTGGGCGACGAAGCATTATCGACCATACCTATTCGGTCAAAAATTTAAAATAATAACTGACCATAGACCCCTTACATGGCTAATCAACCTAAAAGAACCAAGCTCTAAACTAGTTCGCTGGAGATTAAAACTAGAGGAATACGACTACGAAATCGAATACAAACCCGGTAAACAAAATTCCAACGCGGACGCTCTTTCTCGAATCGAAATTCATAACGACGAACTAATAGTTGATAACGAAGACGCCATGGATTGCGAGACCATCAATACAGCTGCCGCAGATCCAGAAGCAATGAGCCAGAGCCAAAACGACGGGACTATTCATTCCAATCGAGCTAACCCCATAGTAGGTATCGAAATAAACAGTAGATCCCCTCTCAATATCTACAAGAATCAGATTCTAGTTAAGACGAGTCAGTCACCCAAAAACGTCAAAATCGTAAAAGTATTCGATAAGAAACGATTAACCCTTCATATTACTCCCGAAAGACACGAAACGGAGATGAACACCTTCATCAAAGAATTTTTGAAACCAAAAAGGAAATATGCAATATACTTTGAAGATAAAACCGATGAAACCTACGTGAAATTTACCAGATGTCTACAGAAGAACTTCAAAACCCTAAATTTAAAGATAACCAAGGTGAACACCCTCTTGATCGATGTAAATTCGAAAGAAGAACAAGAAAAGATCGTGGAAAAATACCATACCGGTCTCACCAATCATAGAGGAAGTAATGAAGTGCACGCTGAAGTCTACCAAAAGTACTTCTGGCCAAACATGAAAAGGGACATTACCAAGCTCATCAATGCTTGCGAACCTTGCAAACTGAACAAATACGAAAGACATCCCGTTAAATATACGTACAACGTTACGCCAACAGAGAGTCAACCTATGCAAAAACTCCATCTGGACATTGTCACCATAGAATCTAACAAGGTACTCTCCATCATTGATCCTTTTTCCAAATTTGCCCAATGTTATCCCTTAACTCAAGCCAATTCCATTAGCATAACCGACAAGCTAATGAACTTCTTTTCTAGTTTTGGGATACCCCAAACAATAGTAACCGATAATGGGACCGAGTTTACAAACAACGTCATGGAAGAATTCCTAAAATCTTTCGGTATCGAACTCCACATCACTGCCATTGAGCACCCTCAATCTAACGGAGTCGTAGAAAGATTCCATTCAACCTTGCGCGAACACTACAGACTAATAACAAATGACCCCAAAAGAAAGGATCATCCATTCCCACTTAAACTAAATTATTGTATTCTGGCTTACAATAATAGTATCCATAGTACAACAAAACAGAAGCCAATAGACCTCATCCATGGTTATAAAATTAATCCATTAACGATGAACGACAACATTAGCAAGGAACAATACATAAATCAACACAAAGAATATATGAAAGACATTTACGAGAACATAAGAAAAATAGAAGAGACCGAAAAACAAAAGAGAACCAATAAAACAAATATAAACAGGTCAGACCCTTCCAGACCTTTCGCTTCCAATGAGGAAATAATTATCAAAGAACGAGCCAGTAGATATAAGACTAAGCCCCTTTACTACCCCGGAAATGTAGTAGAAGACAACGTGAAGCGTAAAACCGTAGTTTACAAAAATCGTAAACAGCCCTTTAGGCGTAGTAAAATTCACTATGACCGAGTCCGAAAGAAAACTAAAACCTAATTAGTTTTCCTGTGCCCTCTTGTTTCAGATCCGAAGGATCGGATGAGATTGTAAATATAACCCATAGTATTGGGATAGTACCCGTAAGTTTGGGCAACGCCCACCTAGAATCTAGTACACATACTTTATTGCACTACGTTAATGTTACAGAGTACATTACAATGGTAGAAAAATTGGTTGAATCCCTTGAACTACTAATAATAAAATCACACCAATTAGACCCAACTCAAGGAACTTTTAATCACTACGGCTCTCTGAAAGATTGGTACAAAAGTACCCTCTATGCTAAGCTATCACCTTTTACTCATCGGAGACTAGCTAAAAGAGGACTAGTTAACGGATTGGGAACTATAATAAAATTCGTCACAGGGAATGCAGATGCATATGACGTCGAATATTTCGATAAAGCTATAGAAAGACTAAAATCGAATCAGAATACTTTCATCAAGCAAGGAAAGGAAAGTTTCAGCTCTAATCGTCATTTCAATAGACAACTGGCAAGGAAAATCCAATCATTACGTGACAATCAGGTCGCTATCTCCCAGAAGATCAACCAGATGTTGAACTCTACCCAAGCTAACGTAGACCATCTGAAGACCCAGATGCAGGAAACTGTAGATCTCCTTCAGGTTCTCCATAACTCAATATCTGAAATTGAAATATCATTCTCTTTTTGTAAAGCCAATATTCTCCACCCTAGTATCATTCCCAAAAGAGACTTAGATACATCTCTCATAACTTTACGAGGAAACTTCCCAGACGAAAGAATACCCCCTATCGAATCAAATTATTACGACACCCTAAGCACCACCTCTTGTTTAATCCACGAGGACATTATTTTGTTTGGAGTAGAGATACCGCTCTTCTCACCCCTCGAATACCAATACAAGTATCTAGCCGCAGTCCCCATTCTAGCTAGAGATACATATGGTTTAATAGCTATTGACACTAAGTATTCTCTATTAACTAATGAAACAGTCCTTGGTCTGCCATCTAAATGTACTCCCCTAGATAATAAGTTCTACTGCAAACTTAGTTTTAAGCCGATTTATTTAGATTGCCTTACTAACATTCTATTTCATAAAACTAGTACAGGATGCACTATTGTCCCAATTAAAAAACAAAACAGCATTTCCCAATTGAACGAGAACGAATATGTTCTTGGCTTTCTACCCAATAAGGTTAAATCCACTCAAGTCTGTCCTCGAAAGCAGACAGAAATAATTTTGCAAGGGACATTTCTATTCACTATCAGCGAATGTACGTTAGTTGTGGGTAATACTACTCTTAAGAAATTAGAAACCCACTCTTCAAAAGTAAGCATAATTAACGGAGACTTCACGTTCCCCGAGTTAAAACCAGTTCACCCTATGACTATACAGGAGATTACAGATCTCGATCTAAATAAAACTAATCAAGTTGAACTTTTGAGACTCAGAGAACTAGAAGGTCTAGACTATGAACCCTTGTTTGATAGGTATGAACTTATGGGAATAAGTTTGTTCATTTCAGCATTGATATTGGCCGCATGGTTTTTCGAAAGAAAGTGTCATACTCGGATTGACTCATCACCTCAGCAGGCCCCTATTCAAATACAGCCAATCCCTGTTCCTATTCAGCAAAATGTAAACCCATTTAGTCTAGCCTATTATCCTTAGTTTTGATTTTTGTCACTTAGAATTACTACTATCAATTTATTATAGTTTATTACTTCTGCTATATTATAGGTTTAAGGTAACCACTTGAAAATTCCAGGAGTAATTTTGTCTAAAGGATGGAGGAGTTAAGTAATGGCCCATATGCCCTCATATTTAACCATTCAAAGTGTCAACTCTTTTCTAACAGATCTATTTCAAATATTGGAATACGTAAACAAACCAAGGATCACACTTAAGATTTGACATCTCTTTCTTCTCAAGACATAAAAGCTCTCGAAGGAAGCGATCCCCAAATCTCAAGTACCATTATTGCCTAGGTGTTAGATGATATTAGCCTAAACCCTATGACAATCCAAATCTCAAGTACCAATATTGCCTAGGTGTTAGATGATATTAGCCTAAACCCTATGACAATCCAAATCTCAAGTACCAATATTGCCTAGGTGTTAGATGATATTAGCCTAAACCCTATGACAATCCAAATCTCAAGTACCAATATTGCCTAGGTGTTAGATGATATTAGCCTAAACCCTATGACAATCCAAATCTCAAGTACCAATATTGCCTAGGTGTTAGATGATATTAGCCTAAACCCTATGACAATCCAAATCTCAAGTACCAATATTGCCTAGGTGTTAGATGATATTAGCCTAAACCCTATGACAATCCAAATCTCAAGTACCAATATTGCCTAGGTGTTAGATGATATTAGCCTAAACCCTATGACAATCCAAATCTCAAGTACCAATATTGCCTAGGTGTTAGATGATATTAGCCTAAACCCTATGACAATCCAAATCTCAAGTACCAATATTGCCTAGGTGTTAGATGATATTAGCCTAAACCCTATGACAATCCAAATCTCAAGTACCAATATTGCCTAGGTGTTAGATGATATTAGCCTAAACCCTATGACAATCCAAATCTCAAGTACCAATATTGCCTAGGTGTTAGATGATATTAGCCTAAACCCTATGACAATCCAAATCTCAAGTACCAATATTGCCTAGGTGTTAGATGATATTAGCCTAAACCCTATGACAATCCAAATCTCAAGTACCAATATTGCCTAGGTGTTAGATGATATTAGCCTAAACCCTATGACAATCCAAATCTCAAGTACCAATATTGCCTAGGTGTTAGATGATATTAGCCTAAACCCTATGACAATCCAAATCTCAAGTACCAATATTGCCTAGGTGTTAGATGATATTAGCCTAAACCCTATGACAATCCAAATCTCAAGTACCAATATTGCCTAGGTGTTAGATGATATTAGCCTAAACCCTATGACAATCCAAATCTCAAGTACCAATATTGCCTAGGTGTTAGATGATATTAGCCTAAACCCTATGACAATCCAAATCTCAAGTACCAATATTGCCTAGGTGTTAGATGATATTAGCCTAAACCCTATGACAATCCAAATCTCAAGTACCAATATTGCCTAGGTGTTAGATGATATTAGCCTAAACCCTATGACAATCCAAATCTCAAGTACCAATATTGCCTAGGTGTTAGATGATATTAGCCTAAACCCTATGACAATCCAAATCTCAAGTACCAATATTGCCTAGGTGTTAGATGATATTAGCCTAAACCCTATGACAATCCAAATCTCAAGTACCAATATTGCCTAGGTGTTAGATGATATTAGCCTAAACCCTATGACAATCCAAATCTCAAGTACCAATATTGCCTAGGTGTTAGATGATATTAGCCTAAACCCTATGACAATCCAAATCTCAAGTACCAATATTGCCTAGGTGTTAGATGATATTAGCCTAAACCCTATGACAATCCAAATCTCAAGTACCAATATTGCCTAGGTGTTAGATGATATTAGCCTAAACCCTATGACAATCCAAATCTCAAGTACCAATATTGCCTAGGTGTTAGATGATATTAGCCTAAACCCTATGACAATCCAAATCTCAAGTACCAATATTGCCTAGGTGTTAGATGATATTAGCCTAAACCCTATGACAATCCAAATCTCAAGTACCAATATTGCCTAGGTGTTAGATGATATTAGCCTAAACCCTATGACAATCCAAATCTCAAGTACCAATATTGCCTAGGTGTTAGATGATATTAGCCTAAACCCTATGACAATCCAAATCTCAAGTACCAATATTGCCTAGGTGTTAGATGATATTAGCCTAAACCCTATGACAATCCAAATCTCAAGTACCAATATTGCCTAGGTGTTAGATGATATTAGCCTAAACCCTATGACAATCCAAATCTCAAGTACCAATATTGCCTAGGTGTTAGATGATATTAGCCTAAACCCTATGACAATCCAAATCTCAAGTACCAATATTGCCTAGGTGTTAGATGATATTAGCCTAAACCCTATGACAATCCAAATCTCAAGTACCAATATTGCCTAGGTGTTAGATGATATTAGCCTAAACCCTATGACAATCCAAATCTCAAGTACCAATATTGCCTAGGTGTTAGATGATATTAGCCTAAACCCTATGACAATCCAAATCTCAAGTACCAATATTGCCTAGGTGTTAGATGATATTAGCCTAAACCCTATGACAATCCAAATCTCAAGTACCAATATTGCCTAGGTGTTAGATGATATTAGCCTAAACCCTATGACAATCCAAATCTCAAGTACCAATATTGCCTAGGTGTTAGATGATATTAGCCTAAACCCTATGACAATCCAAATCTCAAGTACCAATATTGCCTAGGTGTTAGATGATATTAGCCTAAACCCTATGACAATCCAAATCTCAAGTACCAATATTGCCTAGGTGTTAGATGATATTAGCCTAAACCCTATGACAATCCAAATCTCAAGTACCAATATTGCCTAGGTGTTAGATGATATTAGCCTAAACCCTATGACAATCCAAATCTCAAGTACCAATATTGCCTAGGTGTTAGATGATATTAGCCTAAACCCTATGACAATCCAAATCTCAAGTACCAATATTGCCTAGGTGTTAGATGATATTAGCCTAAACCCTATGACAATCCAAATCTCAAGTACCAATATTGCCTAGGTGTTAGATGATATTAGCCTAAACCCTATGACAATCCAAATCTCAAGTACCAATATTGCCTAGGTGTTAGATGATATTAGCCTAAACCCTATGACAATCCAAATCTCAAGTACCAATATTGCCTAGGTGTTAGATGATATTAGCCTAAACCCTATGACAATCCAAATCTCAAGTACCAATATTGCCTAGGTGTTAGATGATATTAGCCTAAACCCTATGACAATCCAAATCTCAAGTACCAATATTGCCTAGGTGTTAGATGATATTAGCCTAAACCCTATGACAATCCAAATCTCAAGTACCAATATTGCCTAGGTGTTAGATGATATTAGCCTAAACCCTATGACAATCCAAATCTCAAGTACCAATATTGCCTAGGTGTTAGATGATATTAGCCTAAACCCTATGACAATCCAAATTTAGCTTAGTTGATAGTGCGTCTGCCTTGTAAGCGCTAGGCCGCGGGTTCGATTCCCGCCCGGGGCGGATTTTGTCCTGATGGGATAATGTTCGTTCTCGAACGGCTGGCTTTCTCCTATCCTGTTTTCCTTCTCTCTTCGATTTCGGGACGATAAGACCATAGCAGTTACAGTTCCCTCTGTCAAACCTCTTTAAAAAAATGATAGGGTGAAACTAATTTGACTGGCTTTTACCAGCCTTACTCAGGCTTGGTGAGGTGTGAATAGACTGGTAGCTTGTCGCCCAATGGAGGGTAAAACCACCTCATTGAAAACCTCATCAGGTTTATATGTACATAGTGACGTTTGACCCATTAAAAAACATTCCTAAAGGGGATTTAGCTAAAAATAATAAAATAATGTCCAAGTAGGTACTCACATTTTAACGAGTCGCTCCATGCTGTCAGTCCACGTGAGGTATCTCCTTCGTTACACACAGTTCAATATTTACCAAACTCTAGAAAAACCATTACTTCGACCTCCAGAAAGACACAAAACAGGTCACATTCCACTTGAAATGTTCCACTCTAAAATAGGTAGTCGTAAGTAGTCCACTTTCACTTTTTACTAAATAGGTAACAATCTAGTTATTAGTTGTAAGAAGTGCTAGATTTTGACCTCAAATCACTAAATCACTAGATTTGCCAAGAATTCACTAAATTTAGTGAAAAATCACTAAGTCTGGATACACTGATCGGGAAAAAGTTAATCAAAGAGAGGTTATTGAAAATTTGAAACACTAAAATTTCAAATTTTCCAGCTTTCCACTCCACAGCTCCACACATTTTCATTTTTGTTGTGTTGATAAAAGATAACGGGCAAGTGCGTGAACATGAACATTTGAAAACGTAAAAGGTGTAGAATACGCGAAGGCCGGGAAAGTACTTCGAGAAGCTAGCCATTGCTTACTTTTTAAAATCTAAAATGAAAAATACGTTGTAGCTAAAGCCCGAAATGGAAAGGATCCGGGGTGTGCTCTGTTCTGATATTTTATTATTTTAACACTTCGAACATTCTCAGAGCAGAGTACAGGAAAAAAAACACTTTAACTGCTTTAACATGTAACAAGGTATGAAGTTTTGAGGAAATACTATACTGGAGCTTTTGTTTGGGAAAAAAAACACTTTAACTGCTTTAACATGTAACAAGGTATGAAGTTTTGAGGAAATACTATACTGGAGCTTTTGTTTGAAAAAAAAATAATAATAATAATTTTTAAGCTTCTTCTGAAAAATAAGTAAAAAATGAGTATACATATTAATTATTTATAGGATGCAATAAAAATAAAATATCTATTACTATTGTACTTTTGTGGCTTTTTGGGATTCTGAGATATTCGGGCTACAGCTACGACATATAAGATTCGTTTACATACGCAACGTCGCGTCCGTAATGATTAGTGGTAGGATTCGTGTGTTTACATGACGTGACGTGTTTTTCATTTATGTGTAATTTTTTGAAAAATTTGCAGAAATTCAGATATTCAGAAAAAATTGCGAAAAAATCAGAATATAATTAACATAATCCCTATAAAATATCCTTTTTTATTTCTAATCGAGCTAATTCAAGTTGTTTCCTCAATAAAAAGTTGAGAATTAAAGTTATGAAATGCTGTGGTCCACCTTTTAATATCTAGGTAACAGTGGTTTTTAACAGTGAAAGTGCCAATTCAGTTATCCACCTATATCCCATTACATTCCAGTCCTACCCTATAGCTGTAGACTAGAACAGACAACCAATATGTTCCTGTTAACAATGATAGCAAGAGTCCGTGATGGACTGATCCTCTCGGCATCAATGCAAGATGATGAGTACAGTGAACGATCAACTCTCGAGTACCAAAACCAAGCCAAGCAGCTCTTCAGAAAGTTAAACTTGAACAGTCCTGCCAAATTATCAATTGAGACAGGAAATTATTTCTTTCATTATTTAATTGACAGAGGTGTCTGTTTCCTGGCACTATGTGAGAAAACATTTTCAACTAAAGTTGCATATTCATATTTAGAATCTCTAAGCCTAGAATTCCACGGACAATACGGTGGCCAGTTTGAACAGTGTACTCGGCCATACGCCTTTGTTGAATTTGACTCGTCTATCAAGAAACTTAGAAAATCATTTACAGACACAAGAGTGAGGAGAAATCTGAACACATTGAACACAGAATTACAAGATGTCCAACGAATTATGGTTCAGAATATTGATGATGTGCTACAACGTGGTGCAGTTCTTTCCGAGTTAGATTCTAAAGCACAAAACCTATCAATCATGTCTCAGAAATACAAAAAGGATGCAAGGGCATTGAATATGAAGTCTTTCTACATTAAACTGCTTCTAGGGTTCATTCTAATTTTTGTTATATTTTTATACTTCTTTTATTTCTAGATAAATGCTACCATGAATTTGGTTTTGGGGCTTGGAAATCAGGTAGACCTGACAGGTATACCTGATTAGGTCCGCCTGTTAGTTCTACCTGATGAGCACTCACTATCAGATAGACCTGACAGGTATACCTGATCAGGTCCGCCTGTTGGGTCTACCTGATAAGCACACACTATCAGGTATACCTGATCAGGTCCGCCTGTTTATAGGTCTACCAGATGAGCACACACTATCAGGTAGACCTGACAGGTACACCTGATCATATTCTCCTGTCAGGTCTACCTTATAGTGTGTGTGCTCATAAGGTAGACCTGACAGGCGGACCTGATCAGATCTACCTGATATAGTGAGTGCCTGGCCTTAGGTTTGTTGTGACCGGAGTTCAAAGCCTTTGCCAAGTCAGTTAGATTGTACAGTACACCACTAGACCACCTACACCTTACATTACAATATTGAGTGATAGTCACCTTGAGTAAGCAATGTATGGAACACCTGTAAAAGATATTTCTGACTGAGAACCTTGGTCCACGTTCAAAACCAACAACTGATTTATTAGATAGGAATTGATTTTGTACTTGACAATAAAGTACATAGGTAGCTACTATATGAACTTATGAACCTACTAACTTGTTATGTCGACAATTCCTATCATGTAGGTATCTAGGTACATAAGTTGGAGATAATAAGAGTATTTTCTGGCTTTCTTTGAAGTGGTAGGGTCTCCCGATTTTTGTTTTTTTGTTTTGTTTTTTTTTTTTTATTATTATTATTTATTTACCTAGGTATTATTATTCTTTTTTTTTCGAGAAAAGCCAGCAACACGCAATTGCTCAGATGGTCAACTTGAGTGATCCATCGGGGCCTGATGCAGTCAACGTGCCATCATGCATGCAACGCGCTGCTGCTGGCTTCTTTTATTTTACTTGATAAGTCCACTAATTTGACAGGGTGATTTCTATTTGGCTGAACTCTCTCGTACTGTTATCTTGTGACACCACCTCTTGAACTGAATTATTTTTATCATTGGTCATTGTTGAGATTTCCACTTCAAGTAGTTCATTATTGACTGCCGGGATAGCTTTTCCTTTGGGGGAAAGGTCCTCGGTTACCTGTACCAAACTTTCTGTACTGCTTAAAGATTGTGTTGTTGGCTCTGGTGAAGATTGTGTTGTTGGCCTGGATGAAATTCCATCTGCAGACAATTCCTTTCCAATTTTCTCCTCGAAAGTTATCACGGTCCTGAATTCTTCATCTTTGATTGTAACGGGTTCTTCCCCTGAGCGTGATGTGTGTTCTGTCTCAGGTGTTGACGTTTTGACTAATTCGTCAGCTTGTCCTATCATAGAAGCAATGTCGATCAGTGGTAGGGAATTTATCAGCCCTACACTGTCCGCCAAGTTATCCTCTGCTCGCTTGATTCTATGTCTCTCAAACGTGTGTGGATGAGATGTGTTAGTGGAGCTACTGCTTAATGGTAGCGCAGAGGTGAGATTGATCAGGAATGCCGCGAGCATACATCTGAAACATGGGATGAAATGAGATATAATTAGGCTCGTCTGCCTATTCTGACCTCCTTTCTTCAATTTCGGGACAGTAACGATAAGACCTACGTTGATCGCAGAAAGCCAGCCTTTACGAGAATGAAAATTATCTGTTTAGGATAAAATTCACCTTCACCCCAGGCGGAAATCGGACGAGCGATCTAGACTTAAAAGACAGGCGCTACCCTCCAAGCGACCTAGACTGGCGTGGGTGGCCTTCCTTTAGGACAGCCACTCACTATGAGGTAGACCTGACAGGCTTACCTGATAAGCACACACTATCAGGTAGACCTGACAGGTATACCTGATTAGGTCCGCCTGTTAGTTCTACCTGATGAGCACTCACTATCAGATAGACCTGACAGGTAGACCTGATCAGGTCCGCCTGTTGGGTCAATTTTTCGCGACGACCTATGAACTCAAAGCGAGAAAGTTTTAGGTAACACTTCAGTCGATCATTTAAGACCGGTTTTAGCGTCACCTATGTTAAGCTACGCCGAGAAAGGCCAATAAATGGATGGGTGACTTAAACATTATATTGGGAATAAAGGGAGAACGGGCTCTAGTCTTGATTTTAAATCATTACATGAAAGTAAAATCAAAAAATCAAATCAATAATGATCATAAACTGGATATTAAACAAATTAGGTAGGTACAAAGGTATTCTTTAACCATGATCGAATAAACTACGGGCTAAAAAATTCCCGGAGGGACGGACCCAGCTTGTTTTTTCTCAAAATATCTTAATAACAAAATACCTACTCAAAATGAAGCACTGTCACTTTTGACTATGTATTACGAAAAATTACCGTTTTTCCCCTATAATTATTAAATTCGGCTTTACACACCAACGTCCAACACCAAATAAGAAAATGTACCTAACATGGAAAAGAGAAAAAAAAGAAAGTTTAAAAGCACAAACGTACAGACAGACCATTTGGATAAAAACCACTTTTTCGGAATCAGGGGACCCTAAAATGAATTTTTCCACCCATTTCCCGATTTTGAAAATTTGGACCGATTGCAATACTTTCTAATTACTTTGAAGAGAAATACCTAGTCAATAAAAATGTATTGACGTGACGAACTGCCCAAAGTTTGGCTTGCCAAAACGACACAGCACACTAAAGAACTATAAAAAAGTAAAAATCCCAGAAAAGGCACTCTCACTCACCTTTTGCAGCGGCATAATCGACCATTAACGACGGCACAACACACAGATAAAGTCCTAATTTTCTTCCGAACTAGTCACAACTCAAAATTACCACAACTCAGAATCACAACTCTCTTCTTCGGGTCAATCAATCTGGACTAAAGCTGGACTGAGTTTGACTATCAGCAAGAAGTGTAACCTTAGCTGAAATGATTCTACTGAACTTCAGCACTTCACACGTTCGTTATCAGGGGAGGAGGCAGGGTGAGAGTTTTACCAAGTTGGTATTGTTTGAATTTGTTTTACATTGTTTGATAAAAAAAAAATGGTTTGACTTGAGGGAAAATAATGGAAACTTTGAGGTGTAGTAGATGAACCAAATATTATAGGGACTGGTCTTTGCGTCAGGGCAGTGAAAATAAAAGATCTTTTTTGCCAGCCTAGTTAGCTTAGTTGGTAGGATAAAATCCGCCCGGGCGGATTTTATCCTACCAACTAAGCTGATGGGATAATGTTCGTTCTCGGAACGGCTGGCTTTTTCCTATCCTGTCTTCCTTCTCTCTTCGATTTCGGGACGATAAGACCATAGCAGTTACAGTTCCCTCTGTCAAACCTCTTTAAAAAAATGATAGGGTGAAACTAATTTGACTGGCTTTTACCGGCCTTACTCAGGCTGGGTGAGGTGTGAATAGGCTGGTAGCTTGTGGTCAATGGAGGGTAAAACCACCTCACTAAAAACCTCATCAGTTATATATGTACATAGTGACGTTTGACCCATTAAAAAACATTCCTAAAGGGGATTTAGCTAAAAATAATAAAACAATGTCCAAGTAGGTACTCACATTTTAACGAGTCGCTCCATGCTGTCAGTCCACATGAGGTATCCTTCCTTACTTGTACACACAGATATTTAACAAACTATAGAAAAACCATTACTTCGACCTCCAGAAAGACACAAAACAGGTCACATTCCACTTGAAATGTTTCACTCTAAAATAGGTAGTCGTAAGTAGTCCACTTTCACTTTTTACTAAATAGACAATCTAGTTATTAGTTGTAAGAAGTAGGTATGTATGTTCTTTTTCTGGGAGTTCGATTTTCAATTCGAATTCAAGCACAGGTAATACGCGGATCTTATGCACTATCACACAGTATCAAAGTGAGTTAAGATTAGTAGAAAAGTTCGTAACTTTGAAGAACACGCCTAGTATTGTAGTACGACATGAAAAATACGTATTTTTGTACCCTTCTATGTTTTACCTATACTTGGATAGTTCTTAGGTAGGTAGGTACCCTATTCTTGTGGTACCCCTCTGAAGGTACCTACTACGAAGCTTTCCCTATTTAGGTATTTATTTATTTTTTTTTTCTCTTTCTTTCTTTCTGTAAGACACTTTAACTTATTCTATTCTAATCTCGTGATCTATTCGTTCGATATTTTGTGCTTCTGGTATCCTTATTCCTCGATGTCCTATACAACGCGCAGGAATTTACTGAATGCGGTTTCTGGGAAGTCTGAAGACCCCAGAGTATCCTGTCCTTCGGGCGGTAATTGGATGAGATACCTACCTACCTCCCTGTAGGCTAATTATACATTTTGAGGGTCTCATTCCTTGTGAGTATAGGGCGAACGAGAAGTTATGTTGCCAGCCTAGTTAGCTTGGTCAATAGAGCGTCTGCGTTATAAGCGCTAGGCCGCGGGTTTGATTCCCGCCCGGGGCAAATTTTAACCTGAACGGACAATGTTCGTTCTCGGAACGGCTGGCTTTCTTCTATCCTGTCTTCCTTCTCTCTTTGATTCCGGGACGATAAGACCTTAGCTGTTACAGTTCCCTCTATCAAACCTCTTTAAAGAAACTAATAAAATAGCAGAATACACTAGTCGTTCGGTGTAAAACTCACTACTAACAAAAAAGAGAGAGAGAGAGAGAGACCCATAAAGGACCCGATCACAAATCTAACACGTACCTACCTACATACTTAACAAAGAGTACCTATCTACATAAAAAACCCCTTCAAAACATTTTAAGCCCCCTTTTTTCAAGCACCAAGTAAATTACGTTTTCTGCCTTGGTTGGAGAAAATATTATTTTTATAATTCCCTTTTTGGCTCTTCAAAGCAAACATTAAAAGGAAATTAGAGGGGAGAATTTAATTAAGATGAGGGAGGGAGTGTGTGTGTGCACTACACATGTTTACAAGGAGCAGTTTTCCTTAATGTTTCTTTTTTTCTAATTGTTTTCAGTTATTTATTTATTAGCTACATATTGAAAAGCTCATCGTAATTAGGTTACGTATGTTCGGTTTGTATGAAATGAAAAATTCGAAACATTCTTATTTAGGTTAATCATAACCTGTCCTGGAATTTCTCAATGGTAATAGCGTAATAGGTACAGGTACACGGGTAGTAGGTACACTGTATTATTATTTAGGTACAATTATCTAGTATCTATGTATATTATACATTGTATAACTACTAATTCAGGTGCCCATTAAGGGCCGTGATAGACACCTTTGTTACGGTACACCGATGTTAAACAACGTCAACGTTGGAGCTTGTTTGAACGGGTGACTGGGGTATGTTTTATTCATTTTCTTAATGCGAAGATCTTCAGCCTTGTAAGCGCTAGACAGCGGGTTCGATTCCCGCCCGGGGACGAATTTATCCTAAACAGATAATGTTCGTTCTCGGAACGGCTGGCTTTCTCCTATCCTGTCCTCCTTCTCTTCGATTTCGGGACGATAAAACCTTATTAGTTACAGTTCCCTCTATCAAACCTCGGGTTCTTATATCTTGAGAGGTTCACACCATATTTTTTTTTATTTATTTATCTTTTTTCTTAGTTCGAGCCTGGACTACCTAGTCTAATATCCAAATAATCATTATAATGACATAACTAAACAAATATTGGGAGAGCCTGGGGGTATTGGATTTTAATACAATATTACAATAATATTTCAGTGTAACCAAATACTTTTAGTTAACCACCGTCAGGGTCATCTTGAATTAATGGAACGAAAAATCTGAGGAAGAAATTTGATAGGAGAACAGTAACAATAGAGAATATAGAGATCTTGTCCCAAAATCAAAGAGAGGACAGGATAAGAGAAAGTCAGTCGTTCCAAGAACAAACCCTATATGAAGGAAGAGGAGAACGAGGAAGACAAGGAGAAGAAAGAGAAGGAATAACTAGATGAAGGATAGGAAAAGGAGAAGAAGAAGAAGGAGGAGGAGGAGGAGGAGGAGGAAGAACTAATCTTACTTCGTTCGAAAATAAATTTATGTGAGCGCCGTGTAACTATTTGAGTATGCAATGTGCAAAACACTATTGGTGGAGATGTATGAATCCCTAGTGGAGATGTCGTATTTACCAGGATTTTTAATTTTAATATTTTTACATTTTGAAATAAAATAGAAAGTAACAAATTCACTTGTAAAATGAACGAAAAATACAGATAATATTTTAATGAATAATATTTATATTATTTATTTGTGTACGTACCTACTAACTATGTATGTATACTTGTAGATCTTATAATAAATAAAATCCCTAAAGATTGAAATAATGTACCACTGTGGGATGAAAAATACAATCAGAATTCTCACAACACGTGAATTTATGACTAGATAAAACTGTAAATAATAATGATAATATAATTATACCTACTTTACAACGGTAAATACAGTAGATAATATAGTTATACCAACTTTACAACGGTAAATACAGTAGAACTTCGATAAATTGAAATAAAAACTTGAAAGCTTGAAGTCTCACAAAATCTTACTTCGTTCGAAAATAAATTTATGTGAGCGCCGTGTAACTATTTGAGTATGCAATGTGCAAAACACTATTGGTGGAGATGTATAAATCCCTAGTGGAGATGTCGTATTTACCAGGATTTTTAATATTTTTACATTTTGAAATAAAACAAAGTCCCTTGTAAAATGAACGAAAAATCCAGATAATGAATAAGTTTTATGTTATTTATTTGTGTACGTACCTACTAACTATGTATGTATAGTTGTATACTTGTAAATCTTATAATATCTAAAGTCCCTAAAGATTGAAATAAATGTACCACTGTGGGATGAAAAATACAATCAGAATTCTCACAACACGTGAATTTATGACTAGATAAAAATATTATAAATAAAAATGATAAATAATATTATTATACCTACTTTACAACGGTAAATACAGTAGAACTTCGATAAATTGAAATAAAAACTTGGAAGTTTGAGGTCACACAGACAACCTGTGCAGCCAAGCAGCCGGCAATTTTTGCTGATCTCTCTTCACAACCTATTCTTAAAATTCTAATTTGGTCCTCGAAATTACCTTTTTAAATAGTAAATACTTAAATAGTGTAAATAGAATAGCATTTCGATATAATTAGAATGGAATTATAGGCACTTTTTTTTACAAACGTCCTGCCCGGATTTTGTAAATTATATAAAATGAAGAGCTCATCTCTAAAGGGAATTTAGTGAAAAAAAGTGCCGATGACAGGAATCGAACCCGGTACTTGGCGTGGTTATTTCTTGGACGAGAATAAACTGGAGAAAATGAAGATGAGTAGAACCAGTCCGAATACCCCTAGGCAGGCGAGAAATATCAGCTTTTTCTGAAATGTAATATGAGATTGATCAAGATATTGATTTTTTTTCTTCTACATACCTACCTTTTATCTATATTAAAAAAAAAACATGATTTTGCCTAGTTCTGATTAGTTTTGAGGGTAGCGTGTTTACCTTGTAAGCGCTAGGTTGCGGGTTCGATTCCCACTCGGGCCGGATTTTATCCTAAACAGATAAGGTTCGTTCTTGGACGGGCTAGGTTTCTCTTATCCTGTCTTCCTTCTCTCTTCGGTTTCGGGACGATAAAAAACCTCTTCAAAATAATGATGAAGAAATAATCTCTCTTATCCAGAGACGATTGCATGTTGAATCCAGTATACAAAATTCTCCAATGGTTCACTGAAGATAAGCAACGTTACGTGTGGTTGGATTCCGAATGGGTGAATCCAGAGACGATTGCATGTTGAATCCAGTATACAAAATTCTCCAATGGTTCACTGAAGATAAGCAACGTTACGTGTGGTTGGATTCCATTTGGACAATCGCATGTAAGCAAAATGCTTTTCTCGGCCTGACTCCGGCTGGGTTAGGTTAATGTGAGTAGGCGGGTGGGTAGGTAGGTAGGTTGTCACCGAATGGAGGGTATACTCGTAGCTTGTCACATTCGATGACAAGGTAAAATACTAACGTCACTAAAACTTTAGCTGTTATACAGGGACGTTAAACCTATAAATAAAAGAGAAATAGGTCTCAACTTACCATTCTAGCTTTCTTCTGATACACGATGGCCTTCTTGGTTTGTACCCGTGCTGTCTCAACCGCCTCTCCAGCCTCCATGACGTGATGTTCAATACTGTCGATAATATCACCCTGTACATGAGAAATGGAAGAACATACGTGTGAATATGAGGTAATCTTCTTCTTACTATACATTTACAGGATGTCCAGTTAATTCAATTAAATGAATTTGTTTTTGTTTCTTCCCCCCCTTTTATAATAATAATAATAATAATAATAATAATAATAATAATAATAATAATAATAATAATAATAATAATAATAATAATAATAATAATAATAATAATAATAATAATAATAATAATAATAATAATAATAATAATAATAATAATAATAATAATAATAATAATAATAATAATAATAATAATAATAATAATAATAATAATAATAATAATAATAATAATAATAATAATAATAATAATAATAATAATAATAATAATAATAATAATAATAATAATAATAATAATAATAATAATAATAATAATAATAATAATAATAATAATAATAATAATAATAATAATAATAATAATAATAATAATAATATTTGTTTCTTCCCCCCCTTTTTTAATAATAATAATAATAATAATAATAATAATAATACAATACATAATAAAAAACATATCGAAATACAAACTTTTTTAGATGGAACAACGGAGGTCTAATCTTCCCGAAATCTAGGAAGGAAAGAGGAGGTCGCGGGTTCAATTCCTACTCGGGTCGAACTTTATCATATAGAGACATGGTTTGTTCTCGGAACGGCTGGCTTTCTCCTATCCTGTCCTCCTTCTCTCTTCGCTTTCGGGACGCTTAACTCCGTTCTTACAGTTCACTCTATCAAACGTTTTTCTCCTTTTTAAAACTTCCGTCATGGAAATTTAAGGAAAGTGAGGAATTGTAGGAGAAGTTGTGTGCTCCAAAGCATCATTATACCTGCTGTTCTACAAGTAGCGCCATTTCCACAAACAGGTCGCGTAGTTCCTGTATGGATTTCTCCAGTTTGAGTAACTCTAAGCATCATTATACCTGCTGTTCTACAAGTAGCGCCATTTCCACAAACAGGTCGCGTAGTTCCTGTATGGATTTCTCCAGTTTGAGTAGCTCCTGATGTCTAATCTGTACATCTTCCAGCGCCTTCCTTGCTTCCAGAGTTTCAGTCACGATCTGGAGAGCAATCAAAAACAAAACATCTTAAAAAAATAAACTGCTATATTAGACTCGAGTGGTCTGTGTCGTAAATAGTATGCCTCTTATCAGAAGGGCAAGAAGAGACACAATACTTCCCATTTAGGAGCTGGGTCAACACGAGAACGCCAGAAAGTAAACCGTTGAAATATTTGCAATCGAAAAACGAGTACAAATTTTCGTCGATAGTGGACATCGAACTCGGGACCTTCTGCATGGCAAGTAAGCGCGTTACTACTGAACTCTATATCAAGCGTGCTGGGAGGCGCGTGAACGTCAAGAAATCGAAACGCCAGCCGGCCTATGGGCCTATATCAATACGAAATAGTTTCAACTGTTTCAAGGTTTTTGGTTCATATTCTTACATCAGCATTGAATATAGACGCATAGTTCCCTTGCTCCAGCAGTTCTTCTAGCTTCTCATCTGAGATCTCTGCTCTGGCTATGGATACCACACGCTGTATTCTCTCTTCACATTTTTCCTGCGAAACAGAACAAAGAAATTAGACATATAGAAATGATCTTTTAAATAACTGGGAAAAAGTGTCCCTTAATTGACGAAAAACTTTGAAAAGCCAGTCTAGTTAAAGAATGGAAAGTAACTCGCCTGCCCTTTTTTTGTCAGCCCTTGGAATCGAACCCGGTACCTTATAGTCTAGCTGCTCCTGGTTGAATTCCGTGATAGCTTCTACCAGGAGGTGTAAGGTGGTGGACTGTTGTGTCTTCCGAATCCTCAGACTGGCGGGAATGTGCCCATCCTCTATTTCATCCTCTTCCTTCTTTATACTCCGCTCCAGCTCTGAAATAAACAGAATACAAACACAGTCAGATTACTTTAGCTCTGAAATAAACAGGACACAAACACAGTCAGATTACTTTAGCTCTGAAATAAACAGGACACAAACACAGTCAGATTACTTTAGCTCTGAAATAAACAGGACACAAACAAAATCACATTACTTTTCTTCCTATAGGATAAGGAAAGGAAAGAAAAAAATCTAAGTTTAAGTGTGATGTGATTAAATCGAATAGAGACAAGGGCAGGTAAAAGAAACAATCAATTTACCTTCAACAGGTAATAGGTAGGTACATAAAAAACACGATAAAAATAATAATAATGTCTCCTTTTTCGGCGTTTTTGTCAGCCTCTCAATCAGCCCTAACTAGGGTGATTGCTTTGGGCTAACATTTGATAACCTTTACTATTTCTTTAGCGAGGGAAATTCAGGCTGGTCTACTCCCTGTTTAACATCCCCCAGCCAGATAAAATAATAATAATAAAACAAAGTTGAGCTCCGTCAGCGAAAATGGACCCCGTGTAACGTTGTTTCGGTCAGGAATTGAACCCGAGAGTTCCGGCATACAAATACAACGTGAGATACACACCAAGATAGGTAGCTGTTCTTATCTAATCTTATCTGTTCTTATCTAATCACTCTAATTACAAATTAGTACCACTAGACGGAACCTAAATGAAAGTATGAGATTACATTGATAACAATGTCAGATACCAAGTTGATAACATGAGAATGTAAAATCGACAAAGTTGAGATGGCCAATGTGATTAGAAATTACTACAAAAATCCAGGATAGGTATATTGACTGAAAGACCGAACGACTGACTCCCTGACTGACTGACTGACTAACTAACTAACTGACTGACCGTCCGACTACCTGACTGGCTGGCCAACCAACTAACTGACTGACTGACTGACTGATCGACTAACTGACTGACTGACTGACTGACTGACCGACCGACTAACTGACTAATCAACTGACTGACTGACCGACTAACTGATTGACTCACTGACTGATTCTTTGATTATACTTACTTTTCAGACTATTGCTCACTTTCTTCGCGATTTTCTTCACTGTCTCAGTACGAGCATCGAGCTCCAACTTCATATCTGAAAACATAAAACAGAAGATTTTTAAAAGAGGGAACAGTCTTATCGCCCCGAAATCAAAAAGAGAACGAGGATAGGATAGGAGAAAGCCAGCTGTTCCGAGAACGAACCTTATCTGTTTAGAATACAGTTCGTCCGAGTGGGACTCTAACCGGCGACCTAGCGCTTGCAAGGCAGGCGCGCTACCCTCCAAGCTAACCAGGCTGCCTGCTTTCCCATTACTATCTCGAATCCTTAAACGGCAATACAGTATGAAATAGAAGGTATAAACAAAGCTTACTTTCGTCTTGTCGCGGGGAAGAGAGGAGATCGCTGTGAAGATTTCGCATCGCTTTCACGTGTTCTTGAATGTTGGCGATGAGCGCTCGACTGTCTTCAACCTAGGGGGAGAACAAAAAGGGAAAGTCAATTAATTACATATTTATTTAAAAGTACCTTTTAAGTACCCGCGTAGACAAAAAGCCCACTGAAGCTCAGATGTAGGGCCAAACAGCCCTAAAAGTTGGGCTAAATTTGTACGAATTAAGGAGCGCGGTAGCGCTCCGCCCCGCCAAGTCAAGAAAGTTTGACCGCGCTACTAGAGATATTATATCTACCTTAAAAGTACGGACACCTACTTAAAATGGACTTGAAATTTGTGTGAACATTAACTTCTTCTTGCACATACCTATCTTCCTCTTTTTTTTTTTTTTTTTTTTTTTTCAACGCCGCTGGAATTGAACCTGGGACGTTCTGCAAATTCTCTTTTTTTTTTTTTTTTTTTTTTTTTCAACGCCGCTGGTGGGATATCGCCTCATAGGGCAGGGGTTCTCCACCCTATCAATTTTACCAGAATATGCCCTCGCCGCCCGCTTGAAATGCCTTTACGCCTTCGGAGGGGCCTTCAGGTTGAGAATCCCCTATCTAAGAACATTTTTTTTTCTTTTAATTTATTGAAAAATATGTTCTAAACTCTAAAAAATGCACCAAGAATCAAGAATTCTATTCTACATATCACTCACTGAATCCAGCACTATAGAGTGGGTTAATATTAATGCTTTGACATTGTGCCATCAAATCCAGAGACATGTTCAATGTGACTAGAATATTAGGTACTTACCGTGTCCATGAAACAGTCATGATACTCGGAATAGGTAATAGTTAACTGTAGACACTGATCCATAACACAACTCACGCGTAAGGCCTTGATACGCTGATGGTAGTACCAATGTATAACACCCATATTGATATCTTATAGTAGGTAGGTACTATAATATAAAGGTACTTACATTGATAGATTGATACCTTGATAGTAAAAACATCAGCTTAGGTAGGTACCTATATTATTGTGACTACAGAAGTACCCACACCTATCTTTCGAAAATTGGAACCAGTCGAAACAAAGCGACGCGCGATACGAGGGAACGCAGAATGATTTCTTCAAATTAAATTGATATAATAAATAATAATAATAATAAATTATTTATACTGCTAGAATAGGACTAACGAGTTCTTTTTAACATAATACTACCACGAGTATGAAGCTGTGTTCACACATTGTTTCATTACAAATTTTCATCAGTAAATTAATGGTTTCTTCAAATTAAATTAATCCCAAGGGCGAGGTAGGACTTTATTGTTAAAACTCCTTCAATTGTGTAAATAAATGTCTTAAAAAAAAAAAAAATCCCAAGGGCAAGGAAAACCTAGACCCTTGACAAATGGAGTGTGCCTGAAGGCATGTGATGTGTTCCAATCCACTCGACACAACCTTACTGCCAAATTCTCAAATAATACCTAGGTATTGACACATTTCGCACCTCTCTTGGGTTTGAACACACGCCCTCCTGTTTACCAAGTGAGCGTCTTGACCACTAGTCATCAACTTGTTATATCATAAGCGGGAGGGCGTGGGTTCAAATCCCCACAGAGGTGTGAAATTTTATCCTCTTTTCTTTGTGATTTTGATTTTCTATTCGTTTCATGTGTTTGGTGGTAGAGAGCACTTAAGGTGTGTCCAAACATAGTCAATCGACGAGGTGAATCTATGTTGTCGAGGCAGTGTGGACGGTTCAGTCGACAAGTCGACATCGATCAACGGCCGGTCTATGTGTGGACACAGACACCTTTAGGGCACTAACCTCAAGTTAAATTACGTAAGTTTTGAGTACCCTTTACTTTTTGATTTTCTATTCGTTTCATGTGTTTGGTGGTAGAGAGCACTTAAGGTGTGTCCAAACATAGTCAATCGACGAGGTGAATCTACGTTGTCGAGGCAGTGTGGACAATTCAGTCGACATCGATCGACGGCCGGTCTATGTGTGGACACAGACACCTTTAGGGCACTAACCTCAAGTTAAATTACGTAAATTTTGAGTACCCGTTGTGAATTTTGGCCTACATCACTGCTAACCTACGTGTATTTTCTAAGATCTAATATGTATTAGTGTAAAACGTTCAGATTTAGACAAATATATTTAACATAACATTTATTTTTCTGTGTAATACCCATCTCGTGTGGTTTAGAATATCACACGTAGAATATACGAAGAGCTTTAACTCGCTTTTACTTTCTATTTCACTGAATTTGAATTTCGTCAATGGAAAACTAAATGATTTCCAGTTTTCATATAATCGGGAAT
The DNA here is from genome assembly GCF_000475195.1 of Diaphorina citri. Taxonomy (NCBI): domain Eukaryota; kingdom Metazoa; phylum Arthropoda; class Insecta; order Hemiptera; family Psyllidae; genus Diaphorina; species Diaphorina citri. The sequence goes on along the minus strand of NW_007380121.1, from coordinate 919 downwards.
ATCGGGATTTAAATCCTCTTTTTAACTGTAAGAATAAGTAAGGAAGGAATTTTGCTTTTCTTCTACTGCAATTTTATTCATTTAGGCCCGACACTTTAAAAAGACCTCATTCATTTACGTTTAGTTTGGATGTTTGTTCCGTGATAACGATAACTGATAACTCTGGATTACTCTGGAACTGTAATTCCGATTTTGATGAAATTTGGGGGGAAATACGCGGAACATTTTTTTTCTTCTTCCTCCTCTTCTTCTTTCTTCCATTACTGATTTCATAACCCTAATTGTTTCAACTCCCAAATCCGATGTCAAACACACCACTGAGGTTGGTCGAAATTCTATTATGGGCTAATAACTGTTACCTATACCAGGTCTTATCTGTGCAATATTAGCTGCACACAGTCAATACAATCCGTATTTCAAGGCTACAGGTGTTCAGGACTGGTGAACATCGTGTATGAGATGATAGTGTGTGAATGAGACAAAAAAAAAAAAAAAACATGTAAGAACTACTCTTTTCAGTGAGTTACTCACTCAATGAATCAGATCCTTACTCCCTATAGGGAATTAAATAGTGGGTTACATGTTTTAGGATCTACCTCATTGACTCATCTAGTCCTACTCCCTAGTCCTAGTCTACCTACTAACCTAGTCCACTGAAAAGAGTAGTTCTTTTTTTATAACTCAGAACCTCTACATAGATATGAACAGCATGTGTTGGTACTTTTCCCTGACGGGTAGGTACAGCAACACAAGTAATCCAGCCTGCCTAGAAGTCGCGGGTTCGAATCCCGGCGGGCGCACTTCTGGGGAGGTGGCGTGGATCTAGAATTTTAGAGAGAACTGTAAAGGTGTGTCATAGTTGACCGGCCATCGATCGAACCGTCCACACTGCCTCGACAACATAGATCCACCTCGTCGT
>NW_007380120.1:0-30583 GCF_000475195.1 Diaphorina citri | reverse complement strand
TATTATTATTATTTTATTTTATGGGATTCTTTCGTCCCGAAATCGAAGAGAAGATTTGGACAGGGTAGTAAAGCCAGTCGTCAGGGGCTAAAAAAAGGTCGGCGAAACCCACCCGTAGATATTCTTCTTTGTAAAAATTGATGCTAGGGGCCCACTTTCGGAGTTAGTTCCGGGGCCCCCGGGCCCGACTGTTTTGGGGAAAGCAGATTTTTTTTTTTTTTTTTTTTTTCAAATCCGCAAATCGGTGTGTAGTTTTTTTTTAAGTCACGATATGTGAATTTAACTTAAGTGCTTCTTGAGGATTTTTTCCCCTTCGAAGTGTGTTCGCACTTGACTTGGTAATGGGTGTAGGAAAGATTCGTTGCTTAAAGTATCTATAAGGGCTGTTTGCCCCACATCTAAGCCTCAGAAAGGGCTTTTCGTGTAGGCCTGTAGGGTAAACAAACGATAAAGTAACCTACATTTCAAAGAATAGAATACTTATTCCCTGTTTTACTTATATTGCCAGAATGAGAGTGAAAAGTCTTGGGAAGCCTTGGGAAAAAAGAAAAGTCTCAGGAAAACCTCGAATAGGAGTTAGGACCAAAACGGTCCCTTCTTCGCCCCACCAGTAGGCCATTAACACTGAATGATTGTCAGCCCCACTTTTGTTTGTCCCGTGTGGGAACGAGAAATTTTCAACTTCGGTGACCTACGACGGAATTCGAACCCGAGATCCTTCCACTAGGAACTCCGAGTACAGGGCAGGTCTAGTTTGGACTAATTTGTGCTCCCAAGGGTATCGAACCAGCACACCTTAGAGTTAACCGTTGTATGCTAAGACCGACTAGGTATTGTAATAGATATAATGGCCAGCTTTGGGATGACCTAAGGTAGGTGACCTTTTTGGCCAGGTATGACCTGGCCAAAAAGGCTGTCATCCATCTGTCGGCCTAGTCTAAATGCTTTATTACCTTGGGCGGAATCGAACCCACGCCCACCTGTTTACCGACCAAACATACTAACCACTCGGCCACCGAGGTAGGTTGACTGTCTTCTTTGTCTTAAGTGGAACTTTCTTATATGAGTCAGTCAGTGGTCAGTCATAGATTGACTGACATCAGACAAGACAGACAGACATAGAAAACAAGCTAGCATGACAGTAACTCAGAAATGTGATTATTGCAAGGTAGTTTTACTTCAAGTTTTCGTTGTAGTAGGTACCTCCTTGAGTAGACTGAGAAATCAAGTACCTAACCTATGTGCATATACCTTACCTTGTATTACCTTACCTGTGTATACCTTATTGTATGGGTCCCTAACTTACCTATATACCTCCGAACCCACAACCTAATGTTTCAAGGCAAGGTCAGTATACCTTACTAAGAAGTAAGCAGGTACCTTAGCCTTAGAGTCTAGTTGGGGGACCTTAAACATTAAGTAGGTATACCAGCCTGAAATTTCTCTTGCTAAAGAAATAGCAAAGGTTGAGTACGAAGGGTATCCATTCGTAATTTTTTGTAGCCAAGACCAAATGTCAACCCAAAGCAATCACCCTAGGGCTGATTAAGAGGCTGACAAAAACACTACGACCCCGTTTCTGCACTACCTATTCTGTACTGCACGATGAATTTAAATCATTTACGTCTCAAGAGTACTCCAGGACCACACAAACACTCGCTCGGGACTAAACTGACCCATTTGTGTGTCATTATGAGTCCTTACATTCCATGTTTCAATGAGAGTACAAATTGTGAACGTACCAGTGAAAGGTGAATTGAAGACATGTAAACATTTCAAAACGCATTCATAATATTATATACATATTATTATCATTGAGTATTCATTCATATTTGCATTGATTACACTCTCGATGGATCTCATAAGATGCAAAAACTGCAAAAAGCGTGTAGGAGGTAGGCGATCATTTATTGAAACAACGGAGTGAGTTTCAAGTTTGGCCCGGCGCACATTGAGACACAGCTACGCAGCACAGTCACGCAGCACAGCAAAGCAGTTTTTGTAAACCATTGGATTCAATACTACCGCGCACATTACGACGCAGTGCACTCGCACGTGCCACTTGCCTGTGTCACTCGCCTGCCTCACTTGTGGAGGCGACACAGAATCTGCGTGCAGTTTTTTTCTAGGCGCGCAGTTTATTTTGATCTTCTTTGTTTTGTGAGTTGATTTTTTTCGATTTCCCTTGAAAATCCTATTATTTGAGTGATTTGAAAATGGAGAACATTGAAGAGAAGTTGATAGCATTAGTGCAAGTTAAAACTGTTCTGTACGACACCTCTGATACAGACTAGATACAAGCAACAGTGTTTTTGTCCTTGTGTTCAATGTTTGAACACAAGGACAAAAACTCGTCATCTGAATCAGATTCAGAGCTCAACATAATATTTAAAAAAGAATTTTCCATCTTTAAACACAAAAAAAAAGCTTTTTTAAAATACGTAGGTACAGGTACCAACACCTAGAAAGCTATCCTCGTACTGAGAGACTGCTCTTCAATGTGCGCTGTAAACTGTGTCACACAGTTCCAATTTTCCTAAACTGCACTGCGCGGCTGTGCTGCCTGACTGTGTAACGCAGCTCAATGTGCGCCCTAGCTAAGTGTGTGTGTCAGTGGCGTAGCGTGGTCTAACTCCAAGTGTAGGGCGGACACTAATTTCTATCACAATATCTATCTAATAATTATTTAAAGTCAATATTTAATGGTATTTGAGTGGAATTTTTGAGTGTATGGCCGCCATACACGCCCTACATGGACGCTACGCCACTGGTGTGTGTGTGTTTGTTTGCTTTTTTTTCAAGATGTGTGAAAGAGGGAACTCTAACTGCTAAGTAAGGTACCTATTATCGTCCCAAAATCTAAGAGAGTAAGAAGATAGGAGAAAGCCAGCCGTTCCGAGAACGAACATTATGTACAGATTTCCTAACCAAGCTAACTAGGCTGGCTAAAGTAGCTCCTCAATATTGTCCTCTGAGTTGCTAAGAGGAGGCTGAGTGCGGCCCGTACTCCAAGCATAGAGCTGATAAAAATGCAACTCTGTCCGGAATCGAACCCAAGAGCTCCGGCATGCAAGCTTTGTGTGATACCCATTTGGCCTCGGAGTCACACGGTATGGTATCTTCTTATTCTTCTATCTAGGTATCTAATCTAGGTATTACAAACCTTAACCTTTGAGCTGTACAAATTACAGCCGAGTTCTCTACTGAGGATCATTTTGTGGTATTTGCTGAAGATCTCTTGATAAGACAAAATTAAATCAGAAATCAGTACAATTTTTTTGCTCTAAATCTTTCTTGTTTAATCAAAATGCATCTAGTGGCGTTGAGTAAAGGTTTTTTGATCTCAAATTAAGTCTATTACGCAATTTTTTTGCTCTAAATCTTTCTTGTTTAATCAAAATGCATCTAGTGGCGTTGAGTAAAGGTTTTTTGATCTCAAATTAAGTCTATATGTTTATAGTGGCCAGTTGTAGTTGAAATTTTTAGGTGATACACAAAGGAAGACCCAAAGTGATTTACAATTAAAATGAACTAAATTCTTAACTTCTGCACACAAGTCTAAATTCAAACGTAAAAAAATAGGTAACTGTCTTGCAAAGAATCGTTCAATCAAGGACATGGAATGCTGTTGTGAGTTAGAAGACATCAAAGATGCCTTGCTCCAGTTGAAAGCAAAGGACACAATTTACATCCAAAACCAAGAGCTGTGTCAGGAGCTTGGAAAGCAGAAAGAGCGAGCCAACTATTTGGATCAGGTGCTGCAAAACGCCAAGTTAGAAATCCAGAACCGAGACTGTCTCATTGAGAAGGTCATCAAAGAGAATGAAATCCTCGAAAACGAACTGAAATGTCAAACCGAAAACTCGCCTAATATCAAACTAATCTGTCGGGAAAACGAAAATTTGAAGCGGGAATTGGAGTGTGCCAGAAAAGCAATGAAACACTTGGAAGAGAAGTATGAATGGTCCGTGCAGTGTTCACAGGAGAAGGAGAACTTCATTGAGAGTCTTGAGAAGAACCACGCCCATGTTCTGGAGAAGATGTGTTGTGAAATACAACAGTTGAGAAAAGAAAAGAAACAAGTGGAAGACCTACAGGAAGAAGACAAAGAAGCCATATGTATGCTACGGGAAGAAATGAGTTTGCTCAGTGAAAAATATGAAAGCATGTGCAAGAAGTTGAGAGAAAGGACAATGGATCTAACAAACCTGGCATGTGAATATGAAAATTATAAACGAAGTGTAGAAGTCATCAAGGAGTACGTTATGAAGAACAAAGTGGTGCCATCAGAGCGATGCCAAAATAAATCTCAAGTGCTTGTAAAGGAAACCTGTGCTAGTAGTACTCCCAAGAGAGAAATACAGACTGCAACTGAACGATGGAAACAATTCAAATGTACAACAAACACGGATCATTGTAGCAAGAGCAGTAACGAGGATGAGAAGAAGATTAGTGATGAATGTAAAACGAATGACTGTAAAATCACTGATTGTCGGACAAACGACTGTCGAATCAATGAATGTAGAACGAATGACTGTAAAATCAATGAATGTCGAATCAATGAACGTAGTGATACCAAGATTGACTGCAGAACTCTATCACTGATTGTCGGACAAACGACTGTCGAATCAATGAATGTAGAACGAATGACTGTAAAATCAATGAATGTCGAATCAATGAACGTAATAGTGATACCAAGATTGACTGCAGAACTCTCAGCAATCCTCGCAAAAGAATGTCTTCAGGAACGCTTGGAAAGACTTGTTGCCCTCCGGAACCGTCGAAAGATGGTGACAATGCTCGAAGCCCATGTCTTCGTCCTCAGTGCTCGAGTGAATCTGAAATTTGCACGAAAAGCGTTGATCTCTATGAAAAGTACGGCATCGGGCAACGCGACAAGTGCGCAAGTATGTATAAGAAGTATCGAAACACCAAGTCTACGTTCGCCTCTCTCAATCCATGTCGCTCCCGGAAATTGGGCTGCAAACCGTCGCCTTACCGAGGAACAGTCCTGTTGGAAAAGCTATGTGGAAAAGACAAATGTCGGCATGTCGCTCCCGGAAATTGGGCTGCAAACCTTCGCCTTACCGAGGAACAGTCCTGTTGGAAAAGCTATGTGGAAAAGACAAATGTCGTACCACTTCCAAAGACATTGGCACCAGTCAGTGCAATCAGTTTCAAGAGCTGAGGATGGCTTACTGTCCAACCATCGCAAATCAAGCGCCGACTATCGAATGGTACGACAAGTCCCCAGAAATACTCAAACCTCGCTCATACTCCTCCGCGGAACGCTCCAAACTAGGTGACCATCTCAGTATGTCCGTCACGCGAGAAGAAGTAGAAACCAAAGTGGACACCCTGTATGTGTCGGAGAAAACAACGAGGGAAGACGTCTGCCCACAGGCGGACAACATCGGGAAATCCAAAACTCTCGTCAAAGACACGAAGAAGAAGTTCAAATTCTTCTAGAGAACAATGAATGATGTATATTAGGACTCGTATGAGTTTGAAATGATAGAAGGTATAGTTTAAGATTTATAGGATATAGAAGACATGCCGATTAATGGATCATTTCTAATAGTCTGTCGATATGGCGATATGTTGGTACGTATATGGACCATAATAGGAAGTAGGTACATTATTACTTTAGTACATACATTTTAGTGATACCTATTTCTTTTTATTCTGCTAGAATGACACTTACATACGAGTCCCTTTACACCAGCAGAAACGCTATTATCTTTCTTGACTTTTGGCAGTTTGGTAAACTTATGTCCGACTTGCCTTGAACTCTGATACGGATACCAATTATTATTACAATAGATCATTCTGATTGAAGTGATTCTTTTAATGATAAGATTGATAAGAGATCTTTTTTTAGCTTTTAGAATAAGAGCTTACAAGCTTTAATCTAATAAAGAGGAAGTCAAAACAAACCAACCATTGCTAATTGCTATCACTTCTCGATTTCTCATCGTTTAAAAATGTCTTCCAATTCCGGTTTGAAAACTATTTCAAGATCATCGTGAAAACACAAGTGATCAATTTGATGAGTGGAATGTTTAAAAATGTCTTCCAATTCCGGTTTGAAAACTATTTCAAGATCATCGTGAAAACACAAGTGATCAATTTGATGAGTGGAATTTTTCCTATTCTCATCTCGCGAATATCGATCAATTCTTCATCGAATTCATTTCCAAGTGCAACTAATCGTATTATAGGCGCCGGGGATAGATCATTTCATGTTTTGGATCAATGTTGTGATGTATTGACACACTTTTTCTTTCCGTTTCGAGTACTTTTACTCTTGTATTGCGTGCTGCTAATGAATGCTTCTATGATTTCTCGTTCCGTTCAGGCGTATTTGCAATTTCTCGTCAGCTTAGGAGACTTAAGTTTAGAGAGTGACAGCCGATATCAGAGGAGAACTTGGAGCTCGTTCTTTAGAGCAACTTTTTATTTTGCATTTCGGAAAATGACGTCATAGATGTCTCGAATATTACGTCATATCTTCTGTGTAGTGCTGTCGTGAAATTTCCAACCTACATATATGTATATTCTCAGCTCGAAGGCAGTAAATTTTCCAGTGTAGTGTATTTTCCTCGTATATTAAGGTTAAGAAAATTAAAAGATGACTTCCATCCGTACATTTGACCAATCAAAATAAGATATGTCTCTGAGTAGATTCAAAATCAGCAATACATTAACTGTGATCAATCTAAAGCTGGATTCACACATAGTCGACGCCGTCGATTGACCGTCGATGTAGATAGCGTCGACGCTGTCCACACACACAGCTCAAGATGAGTACCATGGATACTAATACTACATCGAGGGCGCTTAGGCTCAGTTGTAGGATGTCTTCGGAAGTTCGGACAGTCTTTTTCGGATATCTTGGTCAGTGTACTATACACTATACTTATTTTGAGCAATAAGAACCCCAAGGCAGACAATCGAATTGCAAATACACATTCCCTCGATTTTAGATACCCACAGGTGCAGTGACTAGGTAAAGCACACTGCAAACGATATCGAAAGAAACAGCAAACTAATAGTTCGGACAGTCTTTTTCGGATATCTTGGTCAGTGTACTATACACTATACTTATTTTGAGCAATAAGAACCCCAAGGCAGACAATCGCATTGCAAATACACATTCCCTCGATTTTAGATACCCACAGGTGCAGTGACTAGGTAAAGCACACTACAAACGATATCGAAAGAAAGAGCAAACTAAGGTAAATCGGAATGATTGTGTTATCGTTGTCTGGCGAAGAGATGCTAAGTAGCAGTAGTACTGTACCAACCGATTCCTGATATTCCGGTACAATAAACATTAACAATCAAATAATTAACGGTGCTCGTTTTGATACAGAAATACATAGCTATCTACTTAACCGAGCTCAATATCTCCTAACCAATCCAGCGAAAGAAATACACAAATATATCCAATTGGTACAGTACCGATTTCAATAAAGTGTACAACAGATTCAATTGAAAGAAAAAAAAACACGCAAATATGTATACCCAATATCCCAATGTTTCCTTACTGTATTTGCATGGAATATTGCATTATCATTTTATTGGGATCAGTTTTATGCTCAGTTCTTTGGTAACTCTATTGGTATTTATATGGAAACTCACAAGTGCTGAGAACATAAATATAGCGGTTCAGCACCAAACCTATATGAGTGGATGAGTTGACGATTTTCCTGCAAATCATACATTTAGTGCTTTGAGAGAGGCACCTAACCTGGTTAAGTGATGGGTGAGACCAAATCAAGTCTTCGAATATCAAAACGCCATCTCTGGAATCCACATGAGTACCCATCAATGACCCAGGAAAGCAATACTTAGCTCTCGAATAAGTTACAATCCTTTATAAATAACAAATTAGTCCGATTACCTGCCAGAACAGAACGTCTTAGCCTAGGATAGGTACTTTAGTTACTAATTCACTACTAAGGTATAACGCACTGTTAAAATTTGCTAACGTTTTGTTATAATGAACAAGACAACAAAAGACCAATATTGAAATTTAGTTACTAATTCACTACTAAGGTATAACGCACTGTTAAAATTTGCTAACGTTTTGTTATAATGAACAAGACAACAAAAGACCAATTGAAACTCCCTTCTCCCTTCCCAAATTGAGAGAAGAAAAGATGGAAATTACCCTACAGTCTAAAGTTCTAAACTATATAAACAGAGGTACATAGAATAAACACATACATAGATGTGTACATAAAGAATTGACCCTAGACTAGATCGTTATGGCTTTAAAGAACATTGGCGCCTGTCGTTTTGGCAAAAGAAAGTGGATTAAATGGATAATCAATACTCTTCTTTTCCGTTGGAAATTACTTCTCAACTTTTCTTTTCTGATTACAGTTGTTTGACATTAATAGGTAACTTTTACTACTGTCGAGTCTTTTTCCTTTCTTTCAAGAAAAGATTCTGAACATTTCGAAGAAAGGAAAAACAAACTTGCCAAAACAAAAACAAAGAAACCAATGATTTCTGATGAAGAGTTCACGACACTTCTGCAAAAGTGTACTCCATCAACAAGTTCATTCAATACAAATTCCTTATTTTCTGAAAAATTCAAATGTAAAAACAATTCATATCATTTGCCCATCTTGCTATATTTTCAAGTTTTGTAGTGAGTCTTGAGATTTATTAAAGTATTTGTATGTGTACATTTGTAAACATAGCTCCCAAGAGCCAAATCTAGTAGTACAAGAATTTGGGTCAATCTTGTCCACCGAAAACCCCTCTTCACATAGTTGGCCCTGACCAGATTTGACAACCTCAGCGTCTAGCATACCAATATTACCAATTTGTGAACTCTCATCAAATTACCTAGTAAAAAACTCATTGCATATGAAACAAATCATAGCACCAACTAAAATTAGAATTTGCTACATATGATACGAAATGCAGACCAATATGAAATAGTCTCTGCTTACTGTTGCTATATTTTTCTTGAATGACTCAACGACACGAGAACGAATTTTTCTTCGACCGAAGATACAGTTTTTCCAAATTTTTCTTCGTTGGCGTTGTGAACAAACTAATTTATTTGTAAACTTACTTACTTACGCTATATTTTTCTTGAATGACTCAACGACACGAGAACGAATTTTTCTTCGACCGAAGATACAGTTTTTCCAAATTTTTCTTCGTTGGCATTGTGAACAAACTAATTTATTTGTAAACTGTCAAACTAATTTATTTGTCAGGGCCATTTGAAGCCTAGATGACTTTTTGTCTCGCCAATTTTGCCTTGTCGCGCCGGCTCCGCTATTTGTAAACATCTAAAAAAAAAAAAAAATCGTAACGAAGAAAAATTCGTTTCGGGCTGTTAAAATTATGGTGACTTACGTTTCGTTTGAGGACGCCGCACTTGGAGAAGTCCGACACATGTAGGTTATACGTCAGCTTGGTGATGTCCGATATATCAGGTCGTATTTGACACACCGGGTCCGTCATCGGGTCTATCCCCCGATCGTCGGCAAACAGGGGGTGTCCCTTGAAGCTTTCCGGCTTCCTGAGTCGGGCCGATATCGAGTCTTTGACCCCCATGAGAGCCTTCCCCGATCGGGCGGACTCACTGTTGAATGTGCACTGGATGTCGGACACTGAAAATGAAAAAGAAATGTCATCAAGAGGTTATTAATAATTTGAAAATTTGGTCAATGTTGATTTGTTGGAATTAATAGGTAACTAGAACTATGAAAATTTAGGAGTTACCTACATTAATACTGTTGAAGATTCTGCAAATACCTCCCAATTCGGAGATCCTTTATTTTCAAGAGTTCTTTGAAACTGACTTCAGTAGGTACACCTAAATCTGAACCAAACAATCAATCTCTGAAGAAGCACGCACATAAAATACCTAGTACCTATTTCAGCAACACATCAAAAAAGAGCTGCCATGTAGGCACAAATTTCACATGTAGTCATTCTCGAGGTGTTTTTAGTTTGTCCTCAATATCGACAGCAGGATTAACAATCAAGTCTTTAGGTGATCCAAGTCTTCAAGCTTAGTGATGGTTTAGTGATCAAACTAAAAGAGGTTGCAGAGTACTGGTTTAATATCAAGTTTAGTCATGGATGGAATTTTATTATTTCGCCCCGTATTTTGCTATTTAGTAAGTTGTCATTTCTATTTTGGACTCAATATTAAACTCATCTTTATTGTCCTTTCTATTGGCAGTGAAAGTGTCCATTGTTTAATAATGGTTAGCCTTGTTAATTTTGTTTCTATAGGTCCCTATACATATTTAGGTATATCCCTAACATATACAAGTATGTGGTCAGATTATCTCCTTTGGTAATACCTACGGTAATCTACATGAAAAACATTTTCACTTTCAAAATTTTCTGTATCTATAAATACATTTTTGAGTTGTGCCCGCCAGACTTTAGGTGTATCAGACAGTCTGAGCGTAAATGGCGGAAAAATCTCGCAAACTAGGTCTGTCAGATCTGTCTGAACGTCAGTGGCTGGCATTTAGCCTAGATATTGTTTCTGGGCGTCCAAAGGGTTTCTCAACTCCCAATCCTGCCAACACCGAGAGATACATAGGTATTACCCACGGACACAACAAGAAAGGTAGGTGTAGGTAGGTACACAAGAAGCTACAAGGCACAAAAGATCAACAGATAAAATAGCTTACAGACAACAAATGTGGTGGTTATGTCCCCCCCCCCTTTATCTGAAATTTCTTGAAGTACCGTATGTAATTAAAATATAAATAAAACATGTATGCTAATCTTGTCAGGCAGATCTTTGCTGCAGGAATTACGAGTCTTCCTGGAACCTGGAGAATGGTGCCGTGGGTGGTAGTCCGAAATCCTGGATATTCCTATTGGGAGCATTGGGTGAAATCTTAAACATTTGACTTAACTTGGGAGTAGGTATGTAAAAACTCTGTGTAAATGAAAATGGAAAAAGAACAGAGAGAGGGAGAGAGATACTCTAATGTTCTAGAAATCTAGACAACAGAGATTTCAGCTAATTACTGTTCAGTCGACAAAAAACTTTAGCTATTTTCAAAAAAGTCTAGACAATCTGTCAGCTCAGAAGAGTCGCAATAGACTATGTAGAACTCTTTCCAGTCATTCTAGACTAGACTAGAATAGTCGTATTTTCCTTTCGGAATTTCCCCTCTTCCCCGGAATTTCCCCTCGTTTCCCTTCTTTTGGCGTTATCCTAAACTAAAAATAAACCAGTCCAAGATGGCACGCCATCGGCATCGGTTCTGTTTCCGAAAGGGTAACACAACTAATGTGCCTTGTTTGAAGAACCGTAGCCTTTCAGTATAAAATCTGCCCGGACGGGAATCGATCCCGCAACCTAGCGCTTACAAGGCAGACACTACCCACAAATTCGGCACTAACGAGTGTCTTTTCCTCATTAGACGAAAACAAAAAAGCTTAAATGCTCGCGGTTGTGTTTTCATCTCTTTCATCACCGCCTTTGTGTACGTTTTTATCCCGCAACCTAGCGCTTACAAGGCAGACACTCTACCCACAAATTCGGCACTAACGAGTGTCTTTTCCTCATTAGACGAAAACAAAAATTTCAATGCCCGCGGTTATGTTTTCATCTCTTTCATCACCGCCTTTGTGTATTACGTTTTTGTCAGAGTCCTTATGTACTTTCTCCCACTTACCTATGTCTAGTGTTCACCTTTATTTTTCACTCTCTTTTGTTACACTTTTTATCAGAGTCCTTATCCACTTTCTCCCACTTTTATCTGCGTTTTCACCTTTTCTTCACTCTCTTTTGCGTACACTTTTATCAGAGTCCTTATGTATACCACTTTCTCCCACTTCTGTCTCTGAATTGTCCTCGCTCAATTTCCCTTTCTATTCCATCTCAGTGAAGAGGACTACTTCATGTGGAGGGTAATGACAAGTGACATCTCTATGAGTAGTGTGACCCACATATTCTCCGGCAAGCAGTTTCCACACATCATCATAAGAATCCTCAAGAATATAAGTGGAGGGTAATGACAAGTGACATCTCTATGAGTAGTGTGACCCACATATTCTCCGGCAAGCAGTTTCCACACATCGTCATAAGAATCTTCAAGAATATAATGATTATGACTATTACTATCAGAGTAATAAGTCTGGCTGGGGGACTTTAAACAGGGAGTAGACCAGTTTGGTCTGACTGGGGGACTTTAAACAGAGCGAACACGCGAAGCCCCCGGGGGGTGGAGGGGGGCGAAGCCCCCCTCCCGAGCACGAAGTGCGAGTGATTATGAATATTACTATCAGAATAATAAGTCTGGCTGGGGACTTTAAACAGGGAGTAGACCAGTTTAGTCTGACTGGGGGACTTTAAACAGGGAGTAGACCAGTTTAGTTTGACTGAGGAAATTTAAACAGGGAGCATACCGGACTGAAATTTCCCTTGTTAAAGAAAAAAGCAAAGGTTGAGTGCGAAGCGCATGGTTTGACTGAGGAAATTTAAACAGGGAGCATACCGGACTGAAATTTCCCTTGTTAAAGAAAAAAGCAAAGGTTGAGTGCGAAGCGCATCCACTCGTAAATTTTTTCTAGTCAAAACCAAAGCCCAAAGCAATCACCCCAGGGCCCAGGGCTAATTGAGATGCTGATGGTGAAAAACGCCGACACTGTCTGTACAAGGGTAATTTTGGTCTAGCTCTAGACTAGGGATAATAGGTACCTACAGTCAAAACCAAAGCCCAAAGCAATCACCCCAGGGCTAATTGAGATGCTGATGGTGAAAAACGCCGACACCGTCTGTACAAGGGTAATTTTGGTCTAGCTCTAGACTAGGGATAATAGGTACCTATGCGAATTGCCTGATTGGCAATACAAAAGAATCTTTCTCAATTAATCAATAAATTAGTATTGTATTTTTCAGGGCAGGCTGTGGTTTCTTGCATGAGGTTTGCTTACGTCAAGATGGACTTTGAAAAGCAATAGGAGTGTTTCCAATTGCAGACCCTTTAGTTCTACATGTGCAATTAATTCTGGTATTTTCAGATTTCAGTCTCAGTTCTGTATTTCTAAACTCTCATAACTCCTCTTTAGTTAACTCCTTCATCAAACACACCACTTTAATTTGTGAATTTTCCTGTTTAAGGTTAGGTTCTGGCCAATGGAGGAGTTGCAAGTGGGTAAAAATTATAAATAAATGGTCGATTCCTATGTAAAAAGTTAGGAAAAATCCAAATCCGAGGTCAAAACTCCGAAAAAACAACTGTAAAAGGTCGAAAAATCAATTTTTATAATGAAAAAGTTCAAAGATTTGTGACGTCAGACTTAACGCAGTTGCTATTTTTGTCCGCTAGGTAGCGCCACTAAGACCGGTGCAACGGTTGGCGGCATTTTACCGCTTTTTGGCGGTTTTCGGTGTAATTTAAAACAATATCTCGAGAACTGGTTAGGATCGGTGCAACGGTTGGCGGCATTTTACCGCTTTTTGGCGGTTTTCGGTGTAATTTAACAATATCTCGGGAACGGCAAAAGCTAGAGACTTGAAATTTGGTATGTAGTTCACAAATGTGACAAGGATGCAACACAAAACGTTTGGTTAAAATAGGTGCTGCGGTTGGCGGTATTTTGATCGCTTTTTGGCGGTAATTTAACAATATCTCGGGAACGGTATAAGCTAAAGACTTGAAATTTGGTATGTAGTTCAGAAATGTGACAAGGATGCAACACACGCTTTTTGGCGGTTTTCAGCTATACTGACTAAACGGTTAGAAATATTGTAAATGTTACAACAGAACACCCAAATAAGCACCATTCAATAGGATAAGGAAAGTCGTGTGATGTTCACACCAGATTTTTTTTTTTCTTTAATCTAATGAAAAATCTCAGTTTCTGGGCTTAACTTTTTAGAATAACGAAAAATTAAATAAATCATAAAATGGAATACCTTCTGTCCATACTTCAAGATCCAGAATGAGACTGAAAAATCCCTTTCCTCTCGAACTCTCTATTCTCGACTTCCGGCCAGGCCCCTTGTGTTTCGCCAACAACATCTGTCAATCACTGTTACATCTAGCGTCAAGAAACTATAAAATAGTTCCACTCAATCCAGTCATGATTTACATAGTC
Source organism: Diaphorina citri (assembly GCF_000475195.1). Lineage (NCBI taxonomy): Eukaryota > Metazoa > Arthropoda > Insecta > Hemiptera > Psyllidae > Diaphorina > Diaphorina citri. The sequence continues at coordinate 16,474 of NW_007380120.1, read as the reverse complement.
CGATTTGTCAGGTATCCTTCATGTAGAAATGTTAAAATCACCACTCACAGTATGAAGAGAAGACGTCTACACGTTATTTAGATGAGTCTTAAGGCGCTATTACACCGACTCAACTTATCTGTGTTATATTGAATTATCTGAAAATCCATTTAATCATCCGTAATATCCGTTGTACACTTATAGGGGTAGGTAGTTAGCCAAAATTTCCCCTTTGTTCTCAGTTTGTTATAAATCTCTGTAGGGACTTGCAGGGTTAAAGTCCCTTTACTAGTGATAATGCTACAATCCAATGACAGTTTCATTCCAAATTTACGAAGATACAATTCAAGAAAGGTATGATCATGCACTCTAATATTGGTTTGCTCTTTGATTTACATAAGAATAGATGCCTTCAAACTGTTACATCTGTTTACATTCTCCCCTAATGTAATGCATAATACATCATATAAAATGTTAATACACATCTCACTTCTTCAAACTTCACTCAAGACGGTATAACATCACCAATAAAAACATCACCAATAAAAACATCACCATTAACAACAACAGAGTCAGAGAGTAATTTTTTACTGTTAAGTTTTGGTCACGAATTCGTAACACCTTCGTAATGTTATTGATAACAAAACAATTATTCCATCATCAGCTACTAGACAGATTGAACTTTAAGAACCTAGTTGTTGCGATCATATAAACGGTCTAGAAATGCTAAACGGCCGTGAGTTCCTGATAAAACAGATCTTCCAAGCTTCAACAAACACCAGAACACACCAAGAAGTGTTCCACAAAGTAAACACATCTGACAGCAAAACAAACCTTCAAGATGTTCTATCAGTTCTGCTCATGTTGGTAGACATGGGGGGATTTCGGATCATTAACTTCTCAACCGGGAATATCGGTAGCCTTGTTTCGGGACGGATTTAACACCAGATTTACACTAAATTAAAGGTTTAAACACCAGATTTAACACTAGTTTGGACACCGGTTTTAAGCGGTCCATTGTTTGTTTTAAGAGAACAGTTTAAAGGAGAACGGAGAAGTGTGGAAACAAATTTCCAAATACACAGATTCGTATGAGCTTCACCCATCTTTTGGTGCTGTTTTCCGCTGCACCTAAGCCTCAGAGCGAAATTAAAGGTTTAAACACCAGATTTAACACTAGTTTGGACACCGGTTTTAAGCGGTCCATTGTTTGTTTTAAGAGAACAGTTTAAAGTTGTTTAAAGGAGAACGGAGAAGCGTGGAAACAAATTTCCAAATACACAGATTCGTATGAGCTTCACCCATCTCTTGGTGCTGTTTGCCGCTGCACCTAAGCCTCAGAGCGGGTTTTTTGTGTACGGAGTTACACAAATTCCAAATACACAAGCTCTAAGGCCAGCCACTGATCAGGTGTACCTTTCAGGTCTACCTGATGGTGAGTGGCTGGCCTAATGCAACGAGGTCGGGGACAATTAGCATTCCCTAGAATCCCTGGATATGGATAGTTTTGAATGGAATTTTGTGAATTTTGGTAACACCGCACATATATCACGGTTACGGATATCTGAAGTTAAGCAATATTGAGCATGATTGGTATCTGGTATCTGGATTAGTGTTACTTACCATCGTAATCTTGAGCATGAACACCTTGTACACAAATCTGAAACAGAAGAAAGTTGACATTAGACAGGCATATAGGACCATCAAAGGAGTACATAAGTACTATACCGAGCTATTTTCATATGTACATAAGTACCTACTTAGAGTACTTAGGAGTACTAGCTATTTTGAGATGCAAATGTCTAGGTACCTACTAGCTGTTATATTTTGGGTAGGTTGTTCATGTGTTTTCTGGCAACCCCAAGTCGTAGCAGTTTTGACCCCTGGTCGGTGCAGTTTGTTTATCTCCTTGGAAACCTGAATATTAAATCTCAATGGACCTGGAAACCATGCTCTTAGCGTAAAATTAAGACCCATCAATCGACACTAGATCCAAACGTAGGAGATACTCGTACTGATATTACCACGCCTTTACAGAATCTTAGAAGACAACTTTATCGGAGACACAATAGCAATGTCTGTCATAGAAGATAAAAGTCTTGAACCTCTAGAATCTGGAAATCTAGATGGAACTCCACTGAACATCAGGTCCGACTATAAGAAGCACAAAGAGTCCCTGACTAAAAAAGAGAACACTCAGCATTCAACTTCATAACAAGTGCATATTCAAGTGAAATTCAAGAGTTAAAGAAACACAACTTACACAACTACTTATAGGTAGATATTTAGTTAAAATCCTGATGTTTCCTCAAAGTCTACAGGGAATTTTCTAAAAGAAATGGAATATCTCAAAAATGCACCTACCCACAATCAGGTATGGAAATCTCTCCACAGCATCACAGGGACAAAAGATGTTCACAAAATCTAGTAACATACAAGCCATCATATAACTAGACCTCCCTGGTCAAATATCAGAGTCACATAGTAAAAGTAGAGATTGGGGCGGGGGTCGGGTTGAAGAGACCCTTCAAAAGAATCCTGTCACTTTAAACCAAGTGCACTTGAAATAATATGTACCTAGTTGAAGTCAAAACAAAAAACATAGTCCTCCAAAGAGCCATCAGAGTCTTTATTGAGAATCTATGTGTCCGGTAAAACAAAAAACAGAGTCCTACAAAGTCTGGAAGTCCCTATTGAGACTCATCCAATTCCCAATCCTGATGTGCCTACCTACCCAGTCATTACATCTGTTTACGTTCTCCCCTCATGCAAATCATAATAATATGAAATGTTAATACACATCTCACTTCTTCAAACATCACTCAAGACGCCGGCGGCGAAAGACCACTTTGTGTGTGTTTTGAATAATTCTATAATCCGGCGGCGAAGGACCACTTATTACGGTACTATTGCAGTTCCTCTTTCATCCATCCAGCATCTTGTGACTAAGATATCCATCCAATGTTATTTTATATCAAACACCATGACTTTATCTTCAGAAATAGATCTACATCTGGGGAAGTCTGTTTTGAATAATTCTTTAATCCGGCGGCGAAAAGACTAACTCTTTACGGTACTAATGCAGTTCTTCTTTAATCCAGCATCTTGTGGCTCTGAAAGAGATCCATTCAATGTTTTTATTATCAAACACCAGTGTTTACCTTCTGAAATAGATCGACATTTGCGGAAAGGAAGTATGTTTTGAATAATTATTTTATCCGGCCCGAAGGACCACTTTTTACGGTACTATTGCAGTTCCTGTTTACACCATCCAGCTTTTAGTTTGTCCTCAATATCGACAGCAGGATTAACAATCAAGTCTTTAGGTGATCCAAGTCTTCAAGCTTAGTGATGGTTTAGTGATTAAACTAAAAGAGGTTGCAGAGTACTGGTTTAATATCAAGTTTAGTCATGGATGGAGTTTTATTATTTCGCCCCGTATTTTGCTATTTAGTAAGTTGTCATTTCTATTTTGGACTCAATATTAAACTCATCTTTATTGTCCTTTCTATTGGCAGTGAAAGTGTCCATTGTTTAATAATGGTTAGCCTTATTAATTTTGTTTCTATTGGTCCTTACATATTTAGGTATATCCCTAACATATACAAGTATGTGGTCAGATTATCTCCTTTGGTAATACCTACGATAATCTACATGAAAAACATTTTCACTTTCAAAATTTTCTGTATCTATAAATACATTTTTGAGTTGTGCCCGCCAGACTTTAGGTGTATCAGACAGTCTGAGCGTAAATGGCGGAAAAATCTCGCAATCTAGATCTCTCAGACGGTCTTTTTCCGTTACACACATTTCGACTGTGTGACAGACCGCGGTCTGTCAGACCTAGCTCTGTTAGTCTGAACGTCAGTGGCTTGAATTTAGCCTAGATATTGTTTCTGGGCGTCCAAAGGGTTTCTCAACTCCCAATCCTGCCAGCACCGAGAGATAGGTGTTACCCACGGACACGGACACTACAAGAAAGGTAGGTACACAAGAAGCTACAAGGCACAAAAGATCAACAGATAAAATAGCTTACAGACAACATCTGTGGTGGTTATGTTCCCCCCTTTATCTGAAATTTCTTGAAGTATGTAATTTTGACAAAAATAGGTACCTGCTTACATCTAGGTATTTGTTAACAAATCATTACCAAAGTCCAACATCAACTAATAATGGGCTTTCAACTTGGGTTGTAGGTTGTAATGGTTTTAACTAGGTATTTGTTAACAAATCATTACCAAAGTCCAACATCAACTAATAATGGGCTTTCAACTTGGGTTGTAAGTTGTAATGGTTTTAACAATTCATTAATTCCAATATAATCCATATCTCTAACATTCCAACCTGTGCGGGAAGGGGAATCATTGGCGGAACGGTTCAACGGAATTTCTGACCTACCACTAGGCCGTTCGGCTTGACAAGGCTCCAGGAATCACGTTAGATTTTCTGCCAGATTTGAATGTTTTTATTTAAATTTTTTAATACCCCTAATTGTGTTCGCACCAGATTTTACTTTTTTTCTTTATTTAGGTAAGTTTGTACAATTCCCAAAAAGCTTCGTGGGCCACGAAAATGGTCTGGCGGGCCACACGTGGCCCGCGGGCCGCTAGTTGGAAACCCCTGCACTAGGACGAGAAGTAGAGACTCGAAAATAATAATGAAGTAATAATGATTACATTATATCGTGAGAAACGTTACTGTCAGTGTCAAAGAGAAAGGGGTCCCTGAGGGAACTGTCAGTGAAACTAAAACTATGTAACTAGGGAGAAAATAGAAGAATAAATAGAGGACATGCTGAATATACTCAATGAACTACATACCTAGTTCAGTACCTACCTACCTACCTACCTACCTACCTACCTACCTACTTACTGTTATTAGTTATTAGGCAACATTGATAAACAAAAACAACCGACAGAAACTCGACAGAGTCGTACAACTCATTGTTTTCCTCCAAAATGTCAACCAATTCCCCAAAAACATAGATAAAGAACTACGTTTAGAAAAGATCAAAGAAGTTGTTTTGAGATTTCCATTTGTTCCTGAACTCCGACACTGATTTATTTTCCAAAATATCTCGCGGAACCCTTGCCGTCAGCTCACGGAACCCCTAGGTTCCGCGGAACACCAATTAAGAAACACTGTATTAGACAACATTGATAAACAAAAACAACAGACAGAAACTTGACAGAGTCATACAACTCATTGTTTTCCTCCAAAATGTGAACAAATTCCCCAAAAACATAGATAAAGAACTACGTTTAGAAAAGATCAAAGGAGTTGTTTTGGGATATCCATTTATTTCTGAATGCCGACACTGATTTCATAAAAATCCAAAGTAAGTTATTTTATATTGTTTGAAGTTCCATTAGGACAAGTGTCTCGAAAGGTTGAATGTTGAATAGTTCTTGTATCTTATGTAGCTACCTACCTTAGAGTATATTGTCTTTTCCAAACTTGAATTAATCCATAGAACGTTATGTATGTAAGTTGTATTCCTACATAGATTGCTAAAGTTCAAAATTTGGCTTGAAAAAAGAATAGAAAACACCAGAAGAAATTCATTTTGTAGATAGAACACAGAGGGAGAATCAGGTAATGTTGACGGTTGCCTTTGAAGGAGACTTTAGAGACAGCACCCTCAAAATAAAGACACGTTATGTATGTAAGTTGTATTCCTACATAGATTGCTAAAGTTCAAAATTTGGCTTGAAAAAAGAATAGAAAACACCAGAAGAAATTTGTAGATAGAACACAGAGGGAGAATCAGGTAATGTTGACGGTTGCCTTTGAAAGAGACTTTAGAGACAGCACCCTGAAAATAGAGGCAGTGGAAACTAAAACTTTCAATCCACCCATGAAGCATCTACTTATGATTTCCTCCAAACAACAACCAGCAGACCTAGAGACTCCACATTCCATTTGATTTACAACAGTATTAACACAGAGGAACGCGAGGGAGAATCAGGTAATTTTGACGGTTGCCTTTGAAGGAGACTTTAGAGACAGCACCCTGAAAATAAAGACATAGAGGCAGTGGAAACTAAAACTTTCAATCCACCCACCAAGCATCTAGTCATGATTTCCTCCAAACAACAACCAGCAGACCTAGAGACTCCACATTCCATTTGATTTACAACAGCATTAACACAGAGGAACGCTTTTAAAACAAACTCCTCACTAAATAAGACATGGCTCAAAAGTAACATTGTAGATTTTATTTACATAAGAATAGAACACCAAACCGAAAGGGTAATCGACCTTACCCACGAGATAATAAACTTTGATGAAGATAAAAATATAATCAGAAGAGTTGCGGTGCAGTGGAGTAGTGGTTCAAAAATGAGAAGTCTTGGAGGTTTCATAGAGGAAACTGTAACTACTGAGATATTGTCGTCCCGAAATCGAAGAGAAGAGGGATAGGAGATAGGAGAAAGCCAGCTTTCCGAGAACGAACCTTATCTGGTTAGGATAAAGGATAAAGTCGTCCCCGGGCAGGAATCGTTCCGAGAACGAAACTTATTTGATAGGATAAAATCGGACCAGAGCGGGAATCGAAGCAGCAACGCTCATAAGGCAGGTCTATTCTATCTAGGCGTTGTACACTTATAGGGGTAGGTAGTTAGCCAAAATTTCCCCTTTGTTCTCAGTTTGTTATAAATCTCTGTAGGGACTTGCAGGGTTCTAAGGGTTTGGTTCGACCACAGGGGGCGAGTTCATAGAACTACGCTGAACGATGAAATCACCCCAACAGCACGCTGCAGTAAAGCATGCTTCAAGGCAACAGATCAAAACAAGACTATTTACTTACACAAGTAGGTACATATGTCACACTCACACATAAAACATAATCTTAAAACAAAACCGAACCAATTTATGAACTACTCCTTGGACCAGAGCCAGAAATGCAGCTTCTTTCGATGTTAATCGTGTGCTGGTCACGTTCCAGATGACAAATGTAAAGAGAAAGATCTTCTACACAATGAAGATGCATTAGATCTATTAGAAGAACTAGGAATATCTGTTTTAGAAGAACTAAGAATATGTGTTTTAAAAGAACTAGGAATACGCGCGATAAGGCCATAAGTCCCACCAAGGATACGATGGGAAAAGTACATTATAAGAACGATGAAAGAGACGAGGACGACCAAGGAAGGAATTCTTTGAACAATTTGAGAAGGATATGGGATGCCAGAACTATCAAGAGTTTAAGAGAGTTGCACAGGAATCATGGGATCGAGAGGAATGGACAAGAACCCAACATAGTGATATCTCATTTAGGTATATATGTACTGCTAGGATAATACTGAAAAGTCCCTTTACTAGTGATAATGCTACAATCCAATGACAGTTTCATTCCAAATTTACGAAGATACAATTCAAGAAAGGTATGATCATGCACTCTAATATTGGTTTGCTCTTTGATTTACATAAGAATAGATGCCTTCAAACTGTTACATCTGTTCACGTTCTCCCCTAATGCAAATCATAATAATATGAAATGTTAATACACATCTCACTTCTTCAAACATCACTCAAGACAGTATAACATTTGGTTCGACCACAGGGGGCGAGTTCATAGAACTACGCTGAACGATGAAATCACCCCAACAGCACGCTGCAGTAAAGCATGCTTCAAGGCAACATGTAGCATCCATATCAACCTTATGCTAAATCTTTGAAGCATGTTCATGTTGACCATCGATCGGGTCGCTTCCAATGAAATGGTTTTGAAGTATGCTTCAGTGCAGCAACTGCTGTATGCAACATGTTGCCTCGGTGTTATTGCGCCTTTACATCCTACAACCGTAATAATAGGTAATAGATGCGATCATATAAACGGTCTAGAAATGCTAAACGGCCGTGAGTTCCTGATAAAACAGATCTTCCAAGCTTCAACAAACACCAGAACACACTAAGAAGTGTTCCACAAAGTAAACACATCTGACAGCAAAACAAACCTTCAAGATGTTCTATCAGTTCTGCTGATGTTGGTAGACATAGGGGATTTCGGATCATTAACTTCTCAACCGGGAATATTGGTAGCCTTGTTTCGGGCCGGATTTAACACCAGATTTACACTAAATTAAAGGTTTAAACACCAGATTTAACACTAGTTTGGACACCGGTTTTAAGCGGTCCATTGTTTGTTTTAAGAGAACAGTTTAAAGGAGAACGGAGAAGCGTGGAAACAAATTTCCAAATACACAGATTCGTATGAGCTTCACCCATCTCTTGGTGCTGTTTGCCGCTGCACCTAAGCCTCAGAGCGGGTTTTTTGTGTACGGAGTTACACAAATTCCAAATACACAAGTTCTAAGGCCAGCCACTGATCAGGTGTACCTTTCAGGTCTACACTGACAAAAAAAAGTAATAATAATAATAATAATGGTAACAGGGTGCCATAAGTTTAGGGTGGAAGAACTCCATTATTGGGTTACTTCCCCTGATTTAGACTGGTGGAATGCTATAGTAGAGTGTCCAGCTTCCCGATATGGAGTTCAATATTAGAGTGCCGGAACTCAGTCACCAGTCACAGGCTGCCGGCATCCTAGTTTTTTTCTCAGTGTACCTGTACCTGATGGTGAGTGGCTGGCCGAATGCAACGAGGTCGGGGACAATTAGCATTCCCTTGAATCCCTGGATAGTTTTGAATGGAATTTTGTGAATATTGGTAACACCGCACATAAATCACGGTTACGGATATCTGAAGTTAAGCAATATTGAGCATGATTGGTATCTGGTATCTGGATGTAGAAAGAAACGATGGAACATGCCTACAACACAATACCATGAATGCACTTTGCTTTACAACCGCACAATTAACACTTTGAAAAAAGTTCTCATTCGATCATGTTTACAACTGGAAGCCCCAACCTATTTAGTCATAATATTTCATGTTTACAACTTGAAACCTATTTAGTTCTAATATAAATGACTTGTCTGTCGTAAAAGTTAATAATAGTGTATGAGGGCACAATAGCTCATCTTGCCGTCATCGTCTGTGTGAAAGTGCATGAGAGTACATTCCAAAGCGATGGTAAAATGTTAATCACTGAATTCCTAAACCTTAAGGATAACACTGATAGCAAGGTTAATGTCTTCAGCTGGCTTCAACAGTCAATCCTCCGTCCGCCCAACGAACACCCTATCCAGCTAACCACCATGTTCTCAAGAAAGCTTTGGACATGCTACTTTCTAAGAGAATTTTATTTTTGACTGACAAGAAAGAAACACTGAATTCCTAAACCTTAAGGATAACACTGATAGCAAGGTTAATGTCTTCAGCTGGCTTCAACGGTCAATCCTCCGTCCGCCCAACAAACACCCTATCCAGCTAACCACCATCATGTTTTCAAGAAAGCTTTGGACATGCTACTCTCTAAGATAATTTTATTTTTGACTGACAAGAATGAACTTTGCGACCACTGAATTCCTAAACCTTAAGGATAACACTGATAGCAAGGTTAATGTCTTCAGCTGGCTTCAACGGTCAATCCTCCGTCCGCCCAACGAACACCCTATCCAGCTAACCACCATCATGTTTTCAAGAAATCTTTGGACATGCTACTTTCTAAGATAATTTTATTTTTGACTGACAAGAACGAACATTGCGAGATGAAACTCCTCCCTCTACTAAAGAATTTCCTCTTACAAATGAATTGTGGCGGGATCCAAACGGAAAAAGTAAACGAAAGACATTTGTGTATCGGAAGTGTCCAATACCGATTCGCGCCTTCGTAAATGAAAAATCAGTTCGTAACTCCTCCCTCTACTAAAGAATTTCCTCTTACAAATGAATTGTGGCGGGATCCAAACGGAAAAAGTAAACGAAAGACATTTGTGTATCGAAGTGTCCAATACCGATTCGCGCCTTCGTAAATGAAAAATCAGTTCGTAGGAAGAACCATCATAGTAGTTCACACAATCTGTGACGTCAGAGATCCTAACTGTAATCTCGACAACAGTTCAGTAGCGAACACCAAACCAAAACCAATTCTGTTGGTGATTCATCAAGCATAATAAAGAGTCAAATTGACGAAAATGCCAAGTTCAAAAATCTGTGACGGATTATTCAAATCCAATACGGGACTACGGTTCCGAAAAAAGATTTGGAAACACGTAGGTCTAGAGAAAAACCACTGAGATGATCACTGCAGTATCACTCAAGCGACACAAACGAATACAAGGTGATTGTCAAATGAGATCGATGTGTCAGGAGGCAGGAGGTCTGGAGACCCATCTAATTAAATCGGTCCCAAAGGTGACTCGGCCCCGATTTAGAAAACATCGGTGAAAGTATTAAGTTCTCTCTGTTAAAGACTGTTCTCAGGTCAAAGTGACAACTCCGGATCGTACAAGATCGCTCTCATGCTTTTTCTTAAATGTCCACATTGTCCACCAGTGTCTAGATTATGGGCCGTAATAGTAACTTTACCTTTAGCTGTAGGCTATAATTTTGATTTTTTACAGGAGATGGCAGGGCCATTTACAGAGGAGGCCATCTATTTTTGCCCCGGCCCGGGTTCCTCAAGGGGTCCGAAAACAACAGTTTATGACTAACTATGTAGTAACATTGTTTTGTGCAAGTTCGATTACCGCCCGGAGCGGATTCTATCCTGAACGGATAATGTTCGTTCTGGGAACGTCTGGCTTTCTCCTATCCTGTCTTCCTTCTCTCTTCGATTTTAGAACGATAAGACCTTAGCAGTTACCCCTCTATCAAAACAATGTTTTTTTGCTGTTGCTGTTTTTAATATGTATTATTGTTGTTGCGAGGAGGGGTTTTATTGTCGATTGTAGTTGTTGGCGTTATTATTAGTATGTATGGTAAGGTGGTCTCTTCTTGATCCCTTGTGTGCAGCGTCCAGTTTTGTTTAGGACTCTTGCACTGCTCGTTGGCGTTTGGTTCGCGGACGGTTTCGGCTATGAGCGGGCCTGAGAGATGGCCGTGGGAACATCGTGCCACCCCGTCATCCTATTGTATAGTCTGCTACTTCCATGCTTATGTGTAATTTGCCGTTGATCTCGATCATACTGTGCTCCTGTTGATTTCTTGTGCAAACATTTTTGTATTAGATCATCAAGGAATTTATTATATTGTTGTTATGTGCGCATCGTGAATCTTAGACATCAGGAATCGCTTCACAGCTCTCGCTCAGATTCAAGTCGAGATATATGATACCTATCTCATAGTGTTGGAAAGATTGGTATTTAAAGCCCTTTGGACGCCCAGAAATGATATCGGGGCTCCTTCCATTTCCTTAAACACAGGTGTACTTATCTTCAGGATGGATTAGAATTTATACTATAAGTGGAATAAGATTAGGGTGACCTATTGTGTCCAGCTCTCTTGAACTATGCCCATCTACATAATTGACCTTCTAAGTTTGCCTTTTTTATAACTATCGGGGATATGGGATATGGACTTCATACCTTTTCGGAGACATTGACTCCAAACAGTCTGATTTCAGATTTTGCAAACGAGGGAAATCGACAAACGCCCTGAAGCTGCGATAAGACCCTCCAAGTCGAAAAAACCGTACACAAAATTAGCTCAAGGATCAGATGACTAGATCGAGACTGCAAGACAAAACTTCATGAAAGCAATACAGGACATAATATTGCAGATACCTAGTACCCTCTACCTTGGTCTTAATAAAAACAGTCTGGTTTCAGATTTTGCAAACGAGGGAAATCGACAAACGCCCTACAGCTGCGATAAGACCCTCCAAGTCGAAAAAACCGTACACAAAATTAGCTCAAGGATCAGATGAATAGATCGAGACTGCAAGACAAAACTTCATGAAAGCAATACAGGACATAATATTGCAGATACCTAGTACCCTCTACCTTGGTCTTAATATACTGAAGTACTTAGGTTACTAATATTAATATAATCTATCGAGATACCAAGAAGCAATATCCTACAGCTGAGCTACATAGTTTCAACAAAGACTAGTAGGAGACCATTAAGTCCTTAACAACCATCACGGAGATCCATTAATCACGGCGAACGCTATGCTAATCTTAGCCTATAGAAGCCTTTGCTGGCAGCAATAAAAAATCTACCTATGGAATCCAATGAGATCCTTTTAACTTTGATCAGTAGAAGTTATGGTCGGTCGCATTTGATTTTCTTTCGGTCACTTATTGGCCTCATAAATAAGGGGCCTGGACTCTCAAGAGGTCTGAAAGAAACGATGGAACATGCCTACAACACAATACCATGAATGCACTTTGCTTTACAACCGCACAATTAACACTTTGAAAAAAAGTTCTCATTCGATCATGTTTACAACTGGAAGCCCCAACCTATTTAGTCATAATATTTCATGTTTACAACTTGAAACCTATTTATGGGTTTCGTAACTGTCTTCCTTCTATTCCAGAGGGTTGTTCCTTCAGTCTCCTAATTCCTAAACTAGTTTCCCAGATGACTCACACCATACTTTGGACATCAGTTGAGTATCCTCCCGCCGGATTTGGACTGCACCCTTGGAGAATGCCGGTGTTATTAGGCCAGAGGGTTGTTCCTTCAGTCTCCGAATTCCTAAACTAGTTTCTCAGATGACTCACACCATACTTTGGACATCAGTTGAGTATCCTCCCGCGGGATTTGGACTGCACCCTTGGAGAATGCCGGTGTTATTAGGCGACCTTCAGGAAATTCTGAACGGTTCTATTGCACCACTGTGGAACAGATGCAATTCCAGAGGGTTGTTCCTTCAGTCTCCTAATTCCTAAACTAGTTTCTCAGATGACTCACACCATACTTTGGACATCAGTTGAGTATTCTCCCGCCGGATTTGAACTGCACCCTTGGAGAATGCCGGTGTTATTGGGCGACCTTCAGGAAATTCTGAACGGTTCTATTGCACCACTGTGGAACAGATGCAATGGTTTCCCGCGAGTTCATCGTGAATTTCTCATCTTCCTCCGAAACTTATTGTTCTTATTTCCTCTTGAACAGTTTTTCGGGTTTCGTGGATAGAATCTGTACCATTCATCGTGAATTTCTCATCTTCCTCCGAAACTTATTGTTCTTATTTCCTCTTGAACAGTTTTTCGGGTTTCGTGGATAGAATCTGTATTGTTGTGTTGGATTCTAGTGTTCCGTGAAGTGTCATACGCTTTGCTACATAAATTAGGATCACTATGGTCTCTCTCCGAATGGTTGACTTGGTATTGTCTTGGGCAGAGGGCCTAGGATCTGTGCCTATGTATATTAATAAGTTAATGCGGTCCGGTGTCACAATGTCATTTTTACGTACACAGATCCCGTTAGGTTCGTTTTCTTCTTCTACTTCTCGGTTTTCTTCTTCTCCTTCGACTTCTTCGCTTTATTTTTTTCTTTAATGTTCAATGTCCATGCTCGTTGTTGTTTTTTTAGTAAGGTCAAGATTTTATCATTATCTACCAGGAACAGAAAGATGGTGTTATCCTAGTGTCCAACTATGTAGTTGAAAATTTGGAACTGAGAAGAATAAGAAATTCAACAATATTTACCTAATTGTTCTAGAATTTCGAATCTTGGGGTACAATAATACACGAGAAAAACCCCCTGAGAAAGGTGGAAAATGATTCACTGTCACTATCCATCTTTTCAAACTACATCTCCAGATCCCGTTAGGTTCGTTTTCTTCTTCTACTTCTCGGTTTTCTTCTTCTCCTTCGACTTCTTCGCTTATTTTTTTTTTCTTTAATGTTCATGCTCGATGTTGTTTTTTAGTAAGGTCAAGATTTTATCATTATCTACCAGGAACAGAAGGTATCCTAGTATTTTTTTCTTTAATGTTCATGCTCGATGTTGTTTTTTAGTAAGGTCAAGATTTTATCATTATCTACCAGGAACAGAAGGTATCCTAGTGTCCAACAAGTTGAAAATTTGGAATTGAGAAGAATAAGAAATTCAACAATATTTACCTAATTGTTCTAGAATTTCGAGTCTTGGGGTACAATAATACACGAGAAAAACCCCCTGAGAAAGGTGGAAAATGATTCACTGTCACTATCCATCTTTTCAAACTACATCTTCCTACTAATACTTCGGCACATTTTGAAGGCAAAGATTTTCCCTATTTACAGTAGATTTACTCTTTCCACAGGAAGAGTTTTCGGACTTGTTAGTAACTATAATATGTAGCTTCCAATTAAAAATCCGTAAACTAGACAGCAAAATGCTATATCTACTACTCATAATACCTATTAGTCTGAACTTCACTATTATTTCACGTATCAATAATTGGGATCAACCATCATGAGGGAGCTTGATATTTAATACCGGTAACTGCTAAGTCTAGGATTATACAGAGCCCTCCTGACTGGCTAAACCTCACACAACATTGCTCTGGCTCAGTCCAGCATAAAAAGACTTGGTGTATGAGCACTTGAGTAAGCAGTTATATCCGATATGAAATATAGGGTGTCGTTTATAGAGGGCTTGGTTTATCCACAAGCAAAGTTAATATTTCCCAAAACATTATTATTATTTTTAAGATGAGTGTTCCACCGCCGTTTTTATTTCGTAGCAATGAAACAACTGCTACATTAGACGCATGTGGCCTGTGTCGTAGCATGCCCATCCCGTAGTATGCCTCTCATCAGATGGGCGAGAAGAGACACAATACTTCCCATTTAGGTGCTGGCTCAACACGAGAACACCAGAAAGTAACCCGTTGAAATATTTGCAATCGAAAAACGAGTACAAACTTTTGTCGATGGTGGGATTCGAACCCGGGACCTTCTGCATGGCAAGCAAGCGCGCTACCACTGGACCAACCGTGCCCCCTATCACTTGTCAGTACATTTTGGCTATACTTAGTTTTCTCAGTGGTCAGTAGAAGAATTTTAGCCTAAGGTTATGTAATTGGTCTTATTGGGCCCAGTTTCATTGACTTGCTGCTTATTTTTTCTGTATTTTTCTCACTTAATTTTAGTAAATAACAATTTTTTTACAAGGGTTACAAGGGCTTATTGTTTGAAAATCCATTTTAAAAAGCATTTAAAAAACCATTTTCAAAATGTACATTTTGCATTTTACATTTCAAATTGGTTTTTAAAAAGCATTTTACATTTTGCATTTCAAATTGGTTTTCAGAAGCATTTTGCACATCTCTGAAGATAGTTTACGTCGAAGATAAATTGAGAGTGATTGATCAATTAATCAAGGAATCGATGAGTACACTAAAAAGAGTGAGTTAATCATTCACCATCAAAAGCTTTTTTAGAATCCATCAACCAATGAAATTAAAATGTACAACTTACCTGACTTAGAATGGCGGCTAGGTGGATGAGAATGTACTTCAGCGACTTCTCGTATTCCATATTAAATCCTAATTAATTACTTCTTCTTCCGATATTAATAAATGTTAATAAAATGTTAATAACAATGTTAAATGACCTATCTACGAGTATCAATGTTAATAAAATGATATGAATAAGATATGAATTTTTAATTCACTGAATATTGTTCACAGATAGGAATATAAGATCTACGAGTATCAATGTTAATAAAATGATATGAATAAGATATGAATTTTTAATTCACTGAATATTGTTCACAGATAGGAATATAAGATTAGGGTCAGAAAAAACAGGAACTTGGTTCGAGTGATTAGCTATGTGTGTCACTCGGCTGGTTTTCCATTTTTCAAGCAAAAATCCACGTGAAAGTTGAAAATGTTTGCTCTGTTATCAATGAGAAATGAGATAGAAACGTTAAATCAACTCCTAAATTACCTAAATATCCTAAAAGGCCAATTGGAGATGTACCTGTTTTTTTAGCTAAATACCCTTAAGGGATGAGCTATATTTCTAACGAAAGTCACGATTTTGGGTCGGGGTTGCGTTTTTTGGGTCACTAGGAACTCATTTCCTGTATTTTCAAATTAACCACAAGACGAACCCGACCTTTGTAGAAATTGTTGGCAAAAAGGAACTCATTAGCCCTATGCTGGCAGTCTAACTACAGTTTTTATCATCGTAAATTGTAATTGTAACTTGTAGCCGTCTTGAATTTTCATGAATTTGGGCCGGTGATTGTCTAGGACACTGCTGCTTGAAAAGGGACAAAAAATATTCAGCCTTGAGAGGACAATACATCAAAATCTCTGATCTTAAAGAGGAAAATTCAAGAGGGACAGAAAAAATTTTAATCTCCTAAATTCAAGGGCTCTAATCTCCTAAATTCAAAGTTAAACTAATTGTGGAGAGAAAACGCCACTCAAAAGGGGTTTAAGCCTTTTAATCCCCGAGATTTTCCCGAGGAAGACACGAGTGTTTTTCAACTCGAATCCTTGACACAAATTTGAATTTAATTCAAGGGCTCTAATCTCCTAAATTCAAAGTTAAACTGATTGTGTAGAGAAAACGCCACTTTAAAGGGGTTTAAGCCTTTTAATCCCCGAGATTTTCCCGAGGAAGACACGAGTGTTTTTCAACTCGAATCCTTGACACAAATTTGAATTTTAAGAAATTTAAATTTTAAATGTAG
>NW_007380119.1:27593-30383 GCF_000475195.1 Diaphorina citri | reverse complement strand
TTTGTTAACATGATGTCACATTGCAAATGCTTTTAAGAAATGTTGTCCTGATTCTCACCATAAATTTACAGAAGATTACCAAATGAAATCTTTAATTTGAAACTTCAAATGTATAATATGGACAACTTATTTGCCAAGTTCTTTGCAAATTTCCATGTAAAAAATTGATTGCATGAAAGAAATTTCCTCAGATTACTTTCACGCATTTATTGCTTACGTAATATTATTTAATTCGACTTGCAGCAAAAATGTATCATCAATTATTGCAAGTGTAACCACTTGGTTGAAATATCCCGTTTTACCTATCAAATTAAATCTTATTTAAGTTGTTCTTGTTTCCAATCTTCATTTGCTAATTAAATGTTCATTGAAGAACTCATGAAGAACTTGCATATATCACACACGTGTTTAGCGGAATTTTATGTTTTATGTCTCAAGTCCTTGCATACTTTCATGAGCAATTTGTATTAAATTACGATACTTTCATTAGTTTTATGTACTCTCAGATGGATTTTATGTTTGTAGTTAATGGACTATTGGGTAAATTAAACGAATACTCATACTGTGTTTTTATGAGTGGTCATCCAACTTTAACATTTCGTTTGGAATAATTCCAAGCAATTGTTGCAAAGTGGGAAAAACGTGGAAACGATGAAATCATTTAGAGGTGATTCCAAAATCCAGGCAACCTTCAACCGAGATGACAATTTGATGCCCCATAACCATAAGTACAATTTTGACTAAAACAGGGATGATTTCCAGTAGATAAAGAAAGAGCTATGGGCTCGAGCCAGTGTTAAAACGCGCAACCTGGGTACAGGCCTTGTGAAGTTTCTAAGTTGTTATACTGGTGATTGTAGAAATATGGATTATATGGATATCCGTGGGAGTAAAACCATATGTAACCTGAACCTGTGTATTCATCACAAAGTAGAAAGCTTGTGGTTGACACATGGCGAAAGTTCCAATACTCAGAGTCAAGTAAATCGCAAAAGTATCTCACAATAAAAAAAAAAAAAAAATATTCTTCAATCAGAGTAAGTTTTTTAATGTCTCGCACAATCTCCTTCAGTCAACATAAAATAAAACCAATATGAAACCTGTGGATGACGAACTTTCGAAAAGAGTGTTTAACGAACATACTGATTGAATAATTTCGAACCAAGACATTATTGCACTAAGGTATTTATAACAATAAAGATGACAACCGAAACCAAGAACACATGAAACGCAATAAAAAAACATCAGCAAATACATATGTAGTAATGAGTAAAGTTCACATACAGGAACTGTCGGAGAAAATTTTAAAAGGTTCTTTTGTCTCAATTGTTCTTTTAACTACGGCTATATCAGCTAAATTTTTTAGCCCCTTCTTGACCCACCTTTAAACCAATATACCAATGTTTTACGTCTAATAGATTCTTCCGGAATCGATGGACAATCTCCCATTCAACTGAACGTCAATTATGCCCCGACCTCATGGAGTCATGTATTTCATCACCAGGCTCCACAGCCATCCTCCAAAAACCACAAATAAAAGTCCATCTTGTGGTAGTTGAGGTTACCCTCTTCAGATCAAGTCTCTGTTGTCGGGATTTTCGATTGGTCAGATTGCGAGGCTATTGATTTATTCCGCTAGTAAAATTGTACATTTCAAGACTGGTTTCTATTTTCCTGTTCATCAAATAGGTTTGTGTAGATATCCCAGTGTGAAAGTTATTGCATCACGAATTTAAATCAAACTGTTGGAATCTAGATCAAGAAGAATCTCTTTCATAAATATTTCTGCATGGTCCGAAAGTGATCTGAAATCGGAGTATGTAAATGTTGATCAGGCCCAGAGTTAGGTTAACCCCATAGCCCATGTGTTGTGGTATTTGTGGAAGGATGCTCTTTTTGACTTTGCGGAGGCTATGGCAACCAAGCTTATAGGCTTATAATGTGTTTCATGTACCGAAATAAGGCGCTTCTGAACTGTACTTTATTCTGGTTCTAAGAATCGCGGAAGTTCCTTTCAAGTGTTACGAAATTTAATACGAACCCTGAAGGGATGATCTCCGGAAATTGAAATATTACTAGCAAGGATATCGTTTAGTTGACGCTCAGTAAATCCGAACCTGTACTAATATAAATATGTTGGTATCAATAAATCAATATGTAATGTAAACATCTTGTACATGAATGACTTTGTAACCGTGAGTTTACAGAATATTAGTATGTATTTATGTACAACTTTATGCGGTAATCCTAAACTTCCACTATGTTTCTTTAGTCAGTACCGCGATAAATGTAACCCTCTCTCTCCAGTCCACCCATTCCAAACCAAAGTTCTACAACTTTAATAGTAGCTTGATACCGTACTCGTTACGTACATGTCAGTCTCCTTATATTATTGACATGACAGACTTATCTGGTTACAATTTCGTTCATTCTTTATACGGTCGTAATAAAAAACCTAAATTATGTGTGTATTACCATCTGGAGTCACACACGACGACATCCAATGCTTACCGTTAAAAAAATAGCGCTGCTTTTACTCTACTTTGATTTTTGCGCATGTCTTAATACATGTTCAATACAGTAGTGTTGAAAAAAGCTTTTTGGTGCCTACGTTTTAAATTATGTTACTGCCGGGGGTTCAACTCGAGTAAGCTATCGATATAATAAAAGATGTCCACGTGTCAAGTCGCCCTAGAGAGTTCTCTCCTTTATGGGTTCTTGATTGCTTTTCGTAACCGAACGCTTACCTACCAACTGATTTGGACATATTATTTTATGTATAAAGTATAC
>NW_007380119.1:0-27148 GCF_000475195.1 Diaphorina citri | reverse complement strand
ATGCCAAGTTAACTAGGCTGGAGCTATCTCTGAACTAAAATGAATGATACTATTTTACTTAGGTTATTTATGAAAATGGATACTTACGAGTTGGTTATTTATCCCGACTCGGAGTTTCGTCTATTTCATAGACATTTTCAAGGGACAGAATCTCCTCTGTTTCTTTTCTTCTTTGCTGCCACTGGCCACTCCCATAACGTAGTTCTTCCAATTTTAAATCTTGTTTCCCTTGAAAATGTCTATGAAATAGACGAAACTCCGAGTCGGGATAAATAACCAACTCGTAAGTATCCATTTTCATAAATAACCTAAGTAAAATAGTATCATTCATTTTAGTTCAGAGATAGCTCCAGCCTAGTTAACTTGGCATACCTGCCTTCCAAGTGCTAGAGCATGGGTTCGATTCCCACCCGGGGTGAACTTTACCCTCAACTCCAAATTTATAGGTAAGATTCGTTCTCAGAACAGCTGGCTTTCTACTATCCTGTCCTTCTTCTCTCTGTTGTTAGAGTTCCCTTATCAAAAAGGAAATTTTCACATTTTAATGATGGTACCTGTACTCATCATCCACAAATACCTACCTCTTTTTTTGCCTTCAGGGTTTCAAATATTAATTTGATAAAACTAACCACAAGGACATTCTCATCCACCCAACTCTTACCTTTGCCATTGGGTAGATCTTGGACATAGGTGGGGAAACATTTGACAACGGCTTCTTTGTTTGTGTTCTTGTCGAGTCCTTTGTTGATAGCAAGGAGGAGTTTGCTCATCACTTCCCGCAGCTGTTCATCGGAGAGGACCAGGTCTTTACAGTGCTCTCTGATCTGAAAACAGAAATAAAAATAGAATACAATTGTAGAATACCTAGTACTAGATAGGTGTAATTTGGATAAATGAGAAATTAATAGGTAATTCAGAAGAATGGCTTTGATTTATTAGTGTTCAAAGACACAAGTACCAAGGTAGGTACCTATTCTTCTTTTAAACCTACTGCATATTTTGAAATGCTCCAATAACTGACGCTAAATTGAACTGTTTGGTAGCTAAAATAAGAAGAAAAAAGTTTTATTTATTTATTTTTCAGTGGGAAGTCTTTTTCTTCAGTGGACAGCTCTTTGAACTCTGGACATTTGTGTGTCTCCTGGCACACTTAATAGATGGCTAAGGACTTTAGAGATACACTGTAAGAAGCATTCCTATATCAAGTTTTTTAGATTAGCAAACAAATCAATCATTACACAACAAATTAAGTAAGTAATTATTATTTAATTGATTCCCATCAAGGTAAGTGACATTGAACTTAGCTTTGATCTGTAAACAGGTAAACACTATGGTTCTTATCAAGCCTTATTGTAAGTGCTATTAATTGGTAGGTACATTCCTCAATGAACTAAATTCGTTTTTATTGACTACAGAATAATATAGTACAAAATATTGCAAATCATTATCTAAGGAGTGTACAGCAACCTATGGAGACTACTGGAAACACAATACAACCCTAAAATGGGATCACCAAAACTAAAAGTCACCTCCCTCAGGCCAATGGTAATGACATTTCAAAGTGATTCTTCCACCCAACCGATGACCCAGTGACCCGAGCGTAGGCCACTGTCAAGTAAGGATCATCTTAACAATAGGCAAGGTGTATCTTCATTTGAGTTGGATGTCTTTATTTCCACATATGTGCACAAGGCTATTGACTGATTTATTATTCTCGAGTTCTAACCAAACCACAGATATGACCCATCGCTTCTTATCTTAGATGATGTTATTTGCCGGTAGGGTGCTGGAGCTATACAAAAGGGATAGAAAGCATTGACAATTAGGATTTCTACTTGGTGACTGTTGTGACGTCATCGTGACGAGGTATAACGATCTTTGGACGGTGACATTTCTGCTTCCCGTGTGAACTTGGTACGTAGAACCAATCGCCGCGCCCGTTAAGATCCGCTGTACATCACACGCGTGGCATCAGCCATGCCTTCGACCTGGAAGATGAGTACTGATTACTTTGTCTAATGACGTTTTTTAACAAAAATATTTGCTACTTGGTCGCTCGTTCTGGGAGCTTAACTGTCACAAAACTTGAGAAATTAAGTCCGATTTTTCTTTCTTATCTTTTGTATCTTCCTTCTTCATTGGATCTTACCCCTGTAAGTGGATGACGTTGCGCGATGTCTCATGCGAAGAATTAATATATTGTTTCCAGGTGTCACACGGGATATCATACATGTTCCCCGTAATTGGCCACAACCACTTGATTCGGTGTTCTGCAGCATTATTTATACCTCGATAGGTTGGAAAATTTTCTAGAGCATCTATTCGACTCATTCCACTAGCGAGGAGTTCAAAAGGCAACTTCAATCTTCTTCTCCATTTAGGCTTGGTAACTGAAGCTTGCTGGTTTAGTACTGCTCCGCGGCTATAAATCCTTCATGTATATTCGATTTGGTTCAATAAACCAAAATCCTTTAATTATGTTTGTAATCTTGTCTGTCTTTCTCGACCCAAGGTCGCCATTTTGCAATGCAAATTGAATGAGGAAGATGAGCAGAGAAGATGACTCAGAAAAATGTTATCCTCCATAAGAAAAAGTAAGTAATAAAAAGATGAAAAATTAATAAAAACTGCGTAGGGTATTTTTTTGCTCTTTATGGACTATAAAGAGAGCATGATAAACTCTCACTATAAGTAAGACTAACAATATTTGCCAAAACTTTTCGTTTTGAGAGCTTCTAATCAGACAACTTTACACTATAATGGGGCTGCTCTTTGAGAACTGCGAAACGCAGATCGTCGCAAAGAAAATCCCAAGTTCTGGAGTAGGGAACGATTTTCGAGCTCGTTGCAATAAAATTTACAGCGCTGTCAAACACAATAAAATGTACAGCGTTGTCAAACACAATAAAATGTACAGTGTTCTATAAAATTCTAAAACACATTTTCTTATCCAAACCTGTACGGTGTGAACGATATTAGCTTCCTGATACGAATGTAAACACAAGTGACACATACAGGAGGCTATGATGTAATCACAGAATGTAAACAATGCGAGATATAAACAATGCAAGGCTTAGCAAGTTATTCAAATAAGATAATGAGGTATAATAGCCCTGCTCGGTCTAAAATTCTTTGCTGCTTGGTTTAAATTTCCAATGCTTATGAGTCTGTTATTCAAATAAGATAATGAGGTATAATAGCCCTGCTCGGTCTAAAATTCTTTGCTGCTTGGTTTAAATTTCCAATGCTTATGAGTCCTATTAGCAGCTTGGCACGATAGATTCATAGAAGCTTAACCCATCCTTTAGGAAGGACCCTACACCAGCCTCTGAGTGGGCTTTTTGGAGTTAAGCGACTTAGCACGATAAATAAAGCCTTACGTATGCCGTCTGCTCAGATAAGTATAGGATATTACGTATATCACAGGATAAATTTAGCGTTATGCTACGTAAAGCTTGTACAAATCAGCTGATAACATAAAGAAAAGCTACATAAAATATGGACTTAGGTGCCGGTGGATACAGACATCACTACAAAAAACAAACAGTCGATTACAACCGGGTTGACCAATTTGGCAACACTGGCAGGGAAAAAACTTACGACCATAGATAAATTATACTCATAGATATAGATATACTTCGGATTCAGAGAGAGGACTCTATCAAAGGGTTAACTTGTGATGTAAAACGAAAACGAAGTGTACACAACCTTGTCTAACCTTGCACAAAGCTTTACACTTTGCCATCTTTTACTTCCTCCTCCCACACACAGGCAACTTTTATATGACAACCAACAAGTTCAATAGGAATCTCGCCACTATGATTTATTACTTAGCACTGTGGTTATGGTCGCTTATCGTATGAATCGAATGAATGGAATCGTGATAAGAAAAATTCCTGAAGAACAAATTCGATGACCTTGAAAAATGTGGAACTATTGAGACCGTTGTCTTTTGAGGCAAGGATTGTTGGTTCGATATCGGTAGTAAAGTGGTAGCTCGGAGGACTTCGGATCTTGAGATTGGTAGTTCATGTCCAAGTCCTGTCTAAAAATTTAGCACAGGATAAATTTGTACCATGCTCATTTGCATACATGCTTAACACCATTAAAATTCCTTTAATTCCTGAAGTTCTAGGCTGCCCATCATAGAAAAATACCGGCCCAACAAATAAGCAGGAACACAAGTACATATTTTACATTGCAGACGTACATTCTTCTATGTATTTACTCATACAAAATCGGACAAAACAAAATTCACAATCGCATATCCGAGGCAAACAAAACCAAGTACAAGTAGGTACTTAAAGTAGCAATTAAATTTCTACTTTCTACTCATTAGCTACAATTTCTCTGTTGAGACATAGGAGGTAGGAATTTCCAGGAATGTATGTATTCATTTCTCTATCAGATGTAGTACAGGCACTACCGCGCCACCTAGTGGTTAAACCAATTTCCGTATTTTTCCTTTAAAAGAGGAGAAATGGGCTTCAGAAGAGGGGGTTCAGTTTTGCCAGACATACCAACAGACATCTCAACTACTATTGATAAGGTAATTCAAAATGTAATTAATATCGATCAAGTTTTAATTTTTTACGAGAGATTGATGTTGAATTCAGTGGCGCCTCGCCTGTAAAAGATACTAGAGTAACCACTTCTTATCCTTATCCTAGCTGTATGAACGAGGTTAATACCTACTCTTTATTATTTGTACTAATTCATTTATTTATCTAATGCTAACATGGACTAAGGCCAGCCTCTCACTATCAGGTAGACCTGACAGGTACACCTGATCAGGTCCGCCTCTCAGGTTTACCTGATGAGCACACAAACTATCAGTTAGACCTGACAGGCGGACCTGATCAGGTATATCTGTCAGGTCTACAGGATAATGAGTGGCTGGCCTAAAGGGACCACTACCACTACACTAGGACGCTCTCTGGTACAATCAATAGCTAGCTCTTACTACAAGAAATTTATGACATTTGTTTTATGATATGTGACTGGTTGACTAGTGATAAAATAAGTAAATACTTTGTGAACTTGCTCCAAAGCCATGATCACAGCATGAGCCCATGGGATCACCAAAACTAAAAGTCACCTCCCTCAGGCCAATGGTAATGACATTTCAAAGTGATTCTTCCACCCAACCGATGACCCAGTGTCCCGAGCGTAGGCCACTGTCAAGTAAGGATCATCTTAACAATAGGCAAGGTGTATCTTCATTTGAGTTGGCTGTCTTTATTTCCACATATGTGCACAAGGCTATTGACTGATTTATTATTCTCGAGTTCTAACCAAACCACAGATATGACCCATCGCTTCTTATCTTAGATGATGTTATTTGCCGGTAGGGTGCTGGAGCTATACAAAAGGGATAGAAAGCATTGACAATTAGGATTTCTACTTGGTGACTGTTGTGACGTCATCGTGACGAAGTATAACGATCTTTGGACGGTGACATTTCTGCTTCCCGTGTGAACTTGGTACGTAGAACCAATCGCTGCGCCGTTAAATTCTGCTGCCACAACCCCGTGGCATCAGCCACCTTCCTGGACCTGGAAGATGAGTTACTGAACTTTGTCAATGACGTTTTTTAACAAAAATATTTCTACTTGGTTGCTGTTCTGGGAGCTAACTGTCACAAAACTTGAGAAATTAGTCGGATTTTTCTTCTTTTTGATCTTCTTTCATTGATTTTCCCCTGTAAGTGATGACGCTGCGCTGATGCGAAGAAAATAATATTTTTCCAGGTGGCCGTGGCATCAGCCACCTTCCTGGACCTGGAAGATGAGTTACTGAACTTTGTCAATGACGTTTTTTAACAAAAATATTTCTACTTGGTCGCTGTTCTGGGAGCTAACTGTCACAAAACTTGAGAAATTAGTCGGATTTTTCTTCTTTTTGATCTTCTTTCATTGATCTTCCCCTGTAAGTGATGACGTTGCGCTGATGCGAAGAAAATAATATTTTTCCAGGTGTCACAGGGAATCAACATGTTCCCGTAATTGGCCACACCACTTGTGGTGTTCTGCACATATTAACTCGAAGGTTGGAAAATTCTAGAGCTCACACTTCTTCCTAGCGAGGAGTCAAAGGGCAACTCATCTTCTTCTCTTGGCTTGTAACTTGAAGCTTGCTGGTTTAGCCCGCGGCAAAATCCTCATGTTATTCGATTTGGACAAACAAAATTCTTTAATTATGTTTGTATCTTCTGTCTTTCTCGACCCAAGGTCGCATTTTGCAATGCAAATTGATGAGGAAGATGAGCAGAGAAGATGATCAGAAAATTTTCCATAAGAAAAAGTAATAATAAAAAGATGAAAAATTAATAAAACTCTAGGTATTTTTTTCTCTTTATGACTATAAAAGAATGATAAATCACTATAAGTAAATAACAATATTTGCAAAACTTTTGCGTTTTGAGAGCTTCTAATCAGACAACTTTAACTATATGGGGTACTCTTTGAGACTCTAGGTATTTTTTTCTCTTTATGACTATAAAAGAATGATAAATCACTATAAGTAAATAACAATATTTGCAAAACTTTTGCGTTTTGCGAGCTTCTAATCAGACAACTTTAACTATATGGGGTACTCTTTGAGGACTGGCAAGATCTGCAAAGAAAATCCCAAGTTCTGGAGTAGGGAACGATTTTCGAGCTCGTTGCAATAAAATTTACAGCGCTGTCAAACACAATAAAATGTACAGCGTTGTCAAACACAATAAAATGTACAGTGTTCTATAAAATTCTAAAACACATTTTCTTATCCAAACCTGTACGGTGTGAACGATATTAGCTTCCTGATACGAATGTAAACACAAGTGACACATACAGGAGGCTATGATGTAATCACAGAATGTAAACAATGCGAGATATAAACAATGCAAGGCTTAGCAAGTTATTCAAAAGGTGATTCCAAAATCCAGGCAACCTTCAACCGAGATGACAATTTGATGCCCCATAACCATAAGTACAATTTTGACTAAAACAGGGATGATTTCCAGTAGATAAAGAAAGAGCTATGGGCTCGAGCCAGTGTTAAAACGCGCAACCTGGGTACAGGCCTTGTGAAGTTTCTAAGTTGTTATACTGGTGATAGGTGATTCCAAAATCCAGGCAACCTTCAACCGAGATGACAATTTGATGCCCCATAACCATAAGTACAATTTTGACTAAAACAGGGATAATTTCCAGTAGATAAAGAAAGAGCTATGGGCTCGAGTCAGTGTTAAAACGCGCAACCTGGGTACAGGCCTTGTGAAGTTTCTAAGTTGTTATACTGGTGATTGATGTAGAAATATGGATTATATGGATATCCGTGGGAGTAAAACCATATGTAACCTGAACCTGTGTATTCATCACAAAGTAGAAAGCTTGTGGTTGACACATGGCGAAAGTTCCAATACTCAGAGTCAAGTAAATCGCAAAAGTATCTCACAATAAAAAAAAAAAAAAAATATTCTTCAATCAGAGTAAGAAAGTAGAAAGCTTGTGGTTGACACATGGCGAAAGT
This sequence comes from Diaphorina citri, assembly GCF_000475195.1. Lineage (NCBI taxonomy): Eukaryota > Metazoa > Arthropoda > Insecta > Hemiptera > Psyllidae > Diaphorina > Diaphorina citri. Next base: position 19,633 of record NW_007380119.1, on the reverse strand, counting down.
TCCAATACTCAGAGTCAAGTAAATCGCAAAAGTATCTCACAATAAAAAAAAATATTCTTCAATCAGAGTAAGTTTTTTAATGTCTCGCACAATCTCCTTCAGTCAACATAAAATAAAACCAATATGAAACCTGTGGATGACGAACTTTCGAAAAGAGTGTTTAACGAACATACTGATTGAATAATTTCGAACCAAGACATTATTGCACTAAGGTATTTATAACAATAAAGATGACAACCGAAACCAAGAACACATGAAACGCAATAAAAAAACATCAGCAAATACATATGTAGTAATGAGTAAAGTTCACATACAGGAACTGTCGGAGAAAATTTTAAAAGGTTCTTTTGTCTCAATTGTTCTTTTAACTACGGCTATATCAGCTAAATTTTTTAGCCCCTTCTTGACCCACCTTTAAACCAATATACCAATGTTTTACGTCTAATAGATTCTTCCGGAATCGATGGACAATCTCCCATTCAACTGAACGTCAATTATGCCCCGACCTCATGGAGTCATGTATTTCATCACCAGGCTCCACAGCCATCCTCCAAAAACCACAAAGAAAGGTCCATCTTGTGGTAGTTGAGGTTACCCTCTTCAGATCAAGTCTCTGTTGTCGGGATTTTCGATTGGTCAGATTGCGAGGCTATTGATTTATTCCGCTAGTAAAATTGTACATTTCAAGACTGGTTTCTCAAGTCCTTGCATACTTTCATGAGCAATTTGTATTAAATTACGATACTTTCATTAGTTTTATGTACTCTCAGATGGATTTTATGTTTGTAGTTAATGGACTATTGGGTAAATTAAACGAATACTCATACTGTGTTTTTATGAGTGGTCATCCAACTTTAACATTTCGTTTGGAATAATTCCAAGCAATTGTTGCAAAGTGGGAAAAACGTGGAAACGATGAAATCATTTAGAGGTGATTCCACAATTTCGCATGTACGTAGATTGTAGAATTGAACATCTCATATGATATTAATGAGAATATCTTCTATTGGTGTAACAAAATCCAAGTCATAATCAATATGACTGTCCCTGTCCATGTGATTGAATAACAAAATTTCGTGTTAAAATATCAGCTGCAAAATATAAAGATAAACCTGGGACAACATTAATATCTGACGTAGCTTGAGGTATTCCCTGGGATTTGACCCTCATGCCTTAATCCATTTTCGAACTATCAGTTAGGACTGTTATCGATCGATGTGGATCGACTATGTTTGGAAACACCTTTAGGAGTGAATACAGAACATATTCCAGTCGACTATGTTTGGAAACACCTTTAGGAGTGAAACACCTTTAGGAGTGAATACAGAACATATTCCAGGATTTTTCCACCATCCCACACTATTGAGTCACTTGTTGTTCATAAACTACACCTTGTGGGACCTGCAAAAGTTTCTGATAACCGTCCAAATCTAGTCCAAGATAGGACATCCCCACTGACTGACATCGGCTGAGAATCACTGCTACCGAGTTTAATCGGGTTCGTAAAGTTGAACAAATCACATTTGCCTTTTTCAGAAATTAACTGCATGACATTTTCGATCAATTCTTCGTGTTAAATTGGCTAGATACCTTAAGGTAAACAAGTTCTTGCCTCACAGAGCAGTTATTCTAGTCGAATACAATATTGAGATTTCTGGAGCTTACGGATTGATAGTCATGTGAGGTGATTAGGGAGCATTGGACCATCAGTGTCACTGATCACTAGACATGGATTATTACGGTAAATAGTCATCACACACCCTTCATGGGTATATTTACCTACTAGTGATACTGATATCATGCGAGCCTTCCTTTCAGGTAGACTTAAGAAGAGTGGAATTTCATCTGTCCTCCTGTGTAGGGTAATAGCCCAAGTTCTAACCACCACACTGGATGCCTGTAATGTGCGGTTTACAGGGAGATCAGATTGCAGATCGGATTGTAAATATTGATAGCTCGAGATTTCTTCATACAACTGATCGATTATCAACTATCCTCGATGCAGACTTTGTTGATGGAATTGATTGATAGTACTGCATTCGTTGCAAAATATCCGGTCTCCCTTCGTTTTCTTGGACTGGTCACAGTAAGTTATACCCGTACACTAGATCTGAGAACATAAGCTGGGCAATTAGGCATTTGTTCAAAATCTCGACAAAATAGCATGATTATTGCTTTCTGTTTCTGATACACATAAAGTACAAGTATACATATACACATACATAGATTAGAAAAATCAATTATAATGCTCTCAAACTCAAAAGAATCAACCCTGTATCCTTCGATTCCTTCGATCACCCAATGAGCCTGACTCTGTAATGAGTTCAATACATCTGAAAAAGAGGATTGTCAGAATTCAATAAATTATATTATGTACTATCTGCGAAGAGAAAGCGACAGTCTCGAATATTTGCACCTTAGATTCTGGTTCCCTTAGGGGCAAGAACCATAAGCCCATGGGGCAAACTGGGCACATTGATACCAGGAGACGAGATAGGTATGTGGTCTTTATGACATAACTCGAACGAGTCCAGAAATGCTGCTGATAAAGCTCGGGGCAGGTTAACTCTCTTTAGGAATATAGTTATTGTAGGTAGCTGTGGGCATGTTGTGAAGTGTGGTTCAGTCAATCAAGAGGTTGGTGAACCGTCCAACTTTGACAAGTCCTTTGCATGTTGAGATTTTACGAAATCTAATGATGTACATAACTTGAAAAATTACTATCCGATGGGACCATAAAACCCCAAGAAGCTATTTCGAAGTTTTCATTGCTGATGTTAGTAAGTTTGTCATGTTGGCCATAAAACCAACAACCAAGAGTTCAATTTCACCTGGAACCAATCCTTTTCCGTGGTCGCAAACCTCGTTCAAAATGTTTCCTAGGCTTTCAGAGCTCAGAAATCCGCCGGCCTGGCCCAATGGGAAAAGTTGAGGCCCGCTGACACTAATAGGGTGGATTGTGGTGGAAAATGACCAACCTGACGTGCAAGGTGTTATATCCAACGCAGAGTTATATGCGATTATGACTAGGATCAATTATAATGATTTACAGTGTTGCCGCGATGTCAATTAGTTCTTCCTGATTGGCGAAGTGACTCGTCAATATTAATTCATTTAGATGAGCCGTATAAAACTGTTCATTGGATTGTGACTGTCATATACCGGGTTACCGGGTATTGAAGGAATGAAAACCGGTGATTATTATTTATCACCATCCGTGGCACAAGCTTTGCTGATTGGCGAAGTGACTCGTCAATATTAATTCATTTAGATGAGCCGTATAAAACTGTTCATTGGATTGTGACTGTCATATACCGGGTATTGAAGGGGAGAATGAAAACCGGTGATTATTATTTATCACCATCCGTGGCACAAGCTTTACTTTTACGGATGGGTATACCATTTATATGATTTTTTTATGTTCTGTTGATATGTTTTGTTATTATTAATATGTCATTGGAAACTTTAAAAAAATAAATTAAATTTGTTGTATACTGTGAGGTTTATTTTTGGGCCCTGTAAATAGAATTCATTTAATCAATACCACAACGTATAACTGCAATGCATTATTCTAATTATGTGTGGATTTCCTCCACCTCACATCAGACAACACACAGAGAAACAATCAACCTGCCCGAGCCTAAACCGTAGCCTGGAGCCTAAATCAGCCGCCAAGGCCAGGGAGCTCTGGGTTAGGAAGTGAAATATATCCGCGACACGGAACCAAGTCAAAACGATTTTTCATACTAGCGTCGCCAGGGCCGTTGAAAATGGGAACTCCTAGGACTGTGTTAAGTTACCACATCATTTTCCACTTGCCAAGAACATCTCAGAATGGCCTAACTCAGCCCTGTTCATAACCACGGCCTCAGAGACAGAATTGACACGTTTCGTGTAAATGTTCAGTGACAACTTCACACACTTCACACTTCACAGCTTTGCTAGTTCTGTGTCCAATCTAATTAAATGCACAACAGAAATCTCCTACATAGGTAAGTTAAAGGCAAGTCCAAACGAGATAAAGTGTGTCAAAGTCTACCACATTGTGTTGCTATTGACTTTATACAGGGTGGAGTCTACCACATGGAGTTGCTATTGACTTTATACAGGGTGGTGCCGTAGTTATAAAAAGTTCTAGAGGTTTTTGTTCAGACAATAGGAGGGATGTTTTAGATTTAGACCGACAAAGTCTCTCATGGAAACCGGCCAAAATCAGATTTAAACTCTATTTAAGTTCAACTCTTGAGGTGTGTCCACACATAATCGATCGGCCGTCGATCGATGTCGACTGAACCGTCCATACTGCCTTGACAACATAGATTTACATCGTCGTCGATCGACTATGTTTGGACACACCTTTAGAGTAAGCAATTTCCCCTCTTTTGAAGCTCACTTTCAATCTTTACCACATTGTGTTGCTATTGACTTTATACAGGGTGGAGTCTACCACATGGAGTTGCTATTGACTTTATACAGGGTGGTGCCGTAGTTATAAAAAGTTCTAGAGGTTTTTGTTCAGACAATAGGAGGGATGTTTTAGATTTAGACCGACAAAGTCTCTCATGGAAACCGGCCAAAATCAGATTTAAACTCGATTTAAGTTCAACTCTTGAGATGTGTCCACACATAATCGATCGACTGTCTGAAATTGATAACACAAGCAATTTTTCAGTCTTATTAAGAAGGTCTAAATATAGACTAGGTTCATTAGTGAGTCATCAATATTAAATTTGCATATTACTAGTGTGTTTACATTTAAAGACCTCAAGGCGATGTTCCACTATTGAAGTTTGATACTAGTACAAAGGAAAGAAGGTAAATTTTCAGACTTATATGAAAAATGACTCACGGTTCAATCTTTTGGCATAGTAGCGCCGGTAAACTATTGGAAATTCAAGATGGCGTCGTTTCAATTTCCGAAAGGAAAATATAGCTTTGTCATCATGAAGAACACCTCTGTTTACCTATTGGATATTGGCAACATCTCATTCCAAGTTATAAACACACAATAATAATTATTTATGTTTACTTCTGTACTTTGTTGGAGTTCAATCTTTTGGCATAGTAGCGCCGGTAAACTATTGGAAATTCAAGATGGCGTCGTTTCAATTTCCGAAAGGAAAATATAGCTTTGTTATCATGAAGAACACCTCTGTTTACCTATTGGATATTGGCAACATCTCATTCCAAGTTATAAACACACAATAATAATTTATGTTTACTTCTGTACTTTGTTGGAATCGTTTTAAATGGTAATTTAGACCTTCTCAGGTACTTGTTTTTCCACTGTATCTAAGTGTGAACTTTTCAAAACTCTCAAGTAAATGCTCAGACTGGCGCTATGTCTAAACTCTGACCATTTGTAAGAAGAAATCAGAAGTACTTCAGAATTTCCGATCAGGATTTTCAAATTGCCTAAATGGTTACAATATTCTGAATGGATAGGGATACATTCAGATCATCTGAATGATTACAATTCCGTCTGATTTTCCCCACCTTCCTACTTGTCTTCTCTTCCTGTTTCCTTATATTTAGGTAACTATATACATTGAAACTTCTGATACAATCTCCATAAATGTCGGAATTTTTTCTTCCTTCGACATGTCAATATCGAGACATTGATTCCTCTTTGTCAGGAAAAGATTTTTGGGATTTTCCAACATGAACTTGATTCCTGTTTGGAGTCTAAATATTTTGATGTATTCTTATGTGACTGTGTATCAGAGCAGGGCCAACCTGTTACGGGGAATTCTAAAAGTCAGGTTTTCTATGTACATTGATACAAGTCATTATTAAAGGTAGGTACATATCATATAAATTATTAATAATTATACAGGGAGTTTCCAAGTCATACTCGTGGTGGATGCTGTCATCTGAATTCTAGAGTCACCCGGTATACTTATTAATCCACAATATCAACATAAAAACATAGAAGATCAAGAAATCTAGTAAAGCGGTCTCAGCAACAATGGAATGTTGGCTACTTTTCCCGCATTAAGTAAAAAGAAGTAGGTAAATAAAGTTGGTAATGGCAAATAGTGAGTTAAGGTGGTTCCTAACTAAGCTCAAATATCTGGGCAATCTTCAATTACTTACTTTACTTTCTGATTGTTGGAAGGACTGAGGGTTTAAATCCCTTGGATGCCTAGAAACAATATCTGGGCTTTTTCATCCTTCCATGTCCTTCCATATTATCAATGATTTCATGGTACTTTTGTATGTGTGTGTTATTGACCCATTTCTCCATTCCAATATTTACCTGTGAACAAAATTAAAAGAATAACAGGATTAGTCATAAATCATAACAGTCACATTTTAATATAGGTAAAGAAAATATTTGACTGGATTAACTACACCTGAATCTGGGTAAGTATAATTTGATGTTACATGTTACAGAATTACAAGTCGGTGACTTAGTCATCATAACTTATAAGCAACCTGAATGGTCGTTTATTTTCACCATTATATGACTAACACTGGTCACTACTAACGTATCGTTGCTCATAATTCATGTTACAGAATTACAAGTCGGTGACTTAGTCATCATAACTTATAAGCAACCTGAATGGTCGTTTATTTTCACCATTATATGACTAAGACTGGTCACTACTAACGTATCGTTGCTTATAATTCCTTAAGGTGTGTCCAAACATAGTCGACCTATGTTGTCGAGGCAGTGTGGACGGATCAGTCAACATCGATCGCCGGTCGGTCGACTATGTGTGGACACACCTTTACAAGACAGTTGTTCACACTACACCCCCATAAATGTCTAACTTAACACTATAAAGGAAAAAATATATTGACATTTTTGACTGATTTTGATTTTACTTGAAACGAATTTAGATAAATTTTATTATGACATTATCTTGCTATTTATCTACATAGGTACATATATCAATGTGACTGATGGAATAGAATATACTTTGTTTATCCTGCCCGAATAGGACTGAAAAGTCCCCTTACTCCAGCAGTCTAAACAGGGTAAATTTGGTTGGAAGATGATACACAATAGAAACACAAGTTTCAGCTCTTTTGTTCATTTTTAGACTTCCTGCTTATGAAGACTAGTTCGATCATGTAATGACTTGGTGACTACTTGGGGAGCCATGTCAGATCACTGAGCCATGTCGGTAATTCTACCGCGCTAAACGTTGAATAGTTTAGCAAAATACTTATTCAACTGCAGATCCTTGGTCTAGATATGTTCTATTGCACACACATGATCAGGATTGATAAGGCATGTCGGTAATTCTACCGCGCTAAACGTTGAATAGTTTAGCAAAATACTTATTCAACTGCAGATCCTTGGTCTAGATATGTTCTATTACACACACATGATCAGGATTGATAAGAGAAATCTAGTAAAGCGGTCTCAGCAACAATGGAATGTTGGCTACTTTTCCCGCATTAAGTAAAAAGAAGTAGGTAAATAAAGTTGGTAGTGGCAAATAAGTATTTATTTAATAAACAGAACATTATATTTTATATTTGTCATTATCACCTTGAATTAGTGTAATGCGGCATGTATGACTGAGTTTGGTAAAGGTAGGTAACTTGCTCAAATGGAATCGTAAGGGTTTTTTATGTCTCTGCATGTAAACTTTGTTGAGAAACCACAGATCATACATCGAGTGTTGACATTTTTTCGAGGCAGTGTGGACGGATCAGTCAACATCGATCGCCGGTCGGTCGACTATGTGTGGACACACCTTTACAAGACAGTTGTTCACACTGCACCCCCATAAATGTCTAACTTAACACTATAAAGGAAAAAATAAAGTGACATTTTTGACTGATTTTGATTTTACTTGAAACGAATTTAGATAAATTTTATTATGACATTATCTTGCTATTTATCTACATAGGTATATCAATGTGACAGACTGATGGACAAAAAAAAAAAAAAAAAAAAAAAAAAAAAAAAAAAATCAGTCAGTTCCAAAATAGGAAAACGAACGGATAAATTTAGGTACATAATTAGGAAAATTAAGTAAGAAATTATTAGGTTATTAGGAAAACATGAACTTGGGAAATTCATTAGGTACCTACCTACGTGTCTAAGTTGATAGATCATTTAACACTCAAATTAGAACTAATCAAATCTCGTTTGAGAAGATAAAAATTAGGAAAACATTAATTTGATTGTATATGTGACTTTAACTGATAGCTCTTATCTAAATGAGAAATCCCAATTTATAGAATTATAGGTGACACTTTTTCACCAGAAACCATTAAAATCACATTTTAGTTATTCAATTAAAACTGATTAGCTATTCACGACAGACAATGTGCTAAAACGGAGAAATCAATCCATTCAAGGTTACATTGGTAAATTCAGAGTTCATAGTCCTGTAGAAATGTAATGTGTGGCACTCCACGGTAGAGGAGTCAAAACCTGGTTCGAGCCTCAACACAGGAAGAACTTTTGACAAGTGGTCTTTAGGAAAAAGCCCTACAATGATTCAATACTCTTGAGTGACCCAATTAGCGCAATTAAGCAATAATGACAATCTCATTTGGCGTAATAATCGCCATTGGCACAAGGGGGAAAAAACAAGGGACAAGTACACAAAATTAGCCCTGTGTTTGTATTATCCAAGTGGCTCTTTGTGTTTTACTTTGTATAATGTTTGGCAAGAACTACTAATAAAATACTTGATGGATATTAGAGAGTAGTCATCTTAAAAGTGTTATCAGTTGTGTACCACTATGCACTGGTTTGATGAAAGGGACTCCCCAATTAGCGCAATTAAGCAATAATGACAATCTCATTTGGCGTAATAATCGCCATTGGCACAAGGGGGAAAAAACAAGGGACAAGTAGGTAAACAAAATTAGCCCTGTGTTTGTATTATCGAAGTGGCTCTTTGTGTTTTACTTTGTATAATGTTTGGCAAGAACTACTAATAAAATACTTGGATATTAGAGAGTAGTCATCTTAAAAGTGTTATCAGTTGTGTACCACTATGCACTGGTTTGATGAAAGGGACTCCTATTTACAATTTGGACAAGCCTTTTCATTTGGGCATGTGAATCATCAAGCACATAAAAGTACGTAGCCATAGGGACATTTTAGCCTTTTTTTCCTCTTAGTAGTAGGTACAAGGAATATTACTGCTTTTACAGCTGATGGGTCAATATTATTTTATGTCTGGTCGCTGCTCTCCTGAGAGAAAGAATGTCACTGCGACCTTTATATGTAGATCTATTGTGGCCAGGTATATACCGGGGGGTTGGGTAAGGTAGGGGGGGGGGGCGTGAAAAAATGAGAATATGCCCAAAGGGGGCGCCATGCAAAAAAGTTTGAGACGGTAGGGTGCTGGAGCTATACAAAAGGGATAGAAAGCATTGACAATTAGGATTTCTACTTGGTGACTGTTGTGACGTCATCGTGACGAGAGTTTGAGAACCACTGCTGTAGACAGTACCTATTCCCGATAGTAGTTACTCGTATGATTTCTCTCCAAGATCTCGTTACGATCTTTATCCATTTATTTATTATGACTTAGAAAATGTTATCTTCAAATCGTCGGAGGACCTTGAGGTTATGAAGTAGTTTAGGTTCCCAGCTATCACTTCCTTGTCTTATTAGTTGCGTTAAACAAATAAATATTAGACACATGTGTGTTCCTTACTTATTAACCAATTCCCTACCAAGAGAAATACTTTTTCACCTCTATTCCATTTCCACCCAGTATGATCTACGTCAATCAGCTTAGCCTTTTTTTCCTCTTAGTAGTAGGTACAAGGAATATTACTGCTTTTACAGCTGATGGGTCAATATTATTTTATGTCTGGTCGCTCCTCTCCTGAGAGAAAGAATGTCACTGCGACCTTTATATGTAGATCTGTTGTGGCCAGGTGGATGGGTCAGTGTACATGAACCTACATAACCTACCCTTTGAAATTCAAACCTACCCTTTGAAATTCAATTTATTCTACCATCTTAACCCTAGACGAGTGACCTTATTAACCGTCGTCAGTCAGCCCCCATTTGAACAGACATGAGTTGCAGCGTCCATGATGTGTGCGGAGTCTGTTAAGGTTGCATAAAGCTTTCCTTAGGAGAGAGGACTTTTAAATAATAGGTTAAGGTTCGATATATCCTGGATCAACTAATCACCAAGATTAAATCACTTACTCTAAGTTGGTACTTGCTATGAACCGATTCTACTCAAGTCATTCTTGATTCATATAGATCAAACTTTGCCTTAGATCTAATTCTAATTAGTTTCACTATAAACCAGGATTTTAACCTTTCCTAGCACTGGTGTCGAGTTAGGTACACATATCAATATAATATTGTGAAGATCCATTACGGATAGTTCAACAGGGCCTTCAGAAAGGGGGGGGAGGGAGAGAGAGAGAGAGCGGAGATAAAGTAGGTATAATAGAAGAAATTACCTACGTACCATCCTTATTCCCTATCTCTCTCATAGATAAACTTATTAACCAATTCCCTACCAAGAGAAATACTTTTTCACCTCTATTCCATTTCCACCCAGTATGATCTACGTCAATCAGCAAAAAAAACTAAAACTACCTGGAGTACCGTTGTCTTTCATAAACAAACACCACACATAATCACAACTCTAGCTCTAGCTACCTCTCTAGACATATTATGTACCTCATAATCTTAAACTCCTCCTATATCGGATATCCGTGTTGATGCCAATTCGCCAATTCAATTAATTGGAATCTATCGGACTTGTGGATGTTTCCCGTCTTGAAAATCTTGAAGGAAACACACTATTTAGAGGGGAAACACACTATTTAGAGAACCAGAGGTTAGTGTGTAGCTCTGGTGTAGTCTCCAGTAACCTTTAAGCACAGGTTGTTAGAGATATTCCCATGATGATAAGGTGGTCTTGCTATTAAGTGATTACAAGCCTGCAATCTTGCAGGTCATTCCATGATGGATTTTACTTCAAGAGACAATAGGCGTATTTTCCTTTCGAAAACGGAAACGATTTCCTTTTGGAAACTGAACTCTTGATCTTCAATGGTAGGTAATACGCCATCTTGGATTTCCAATGGTTTAGTACAGGCACTACCGCGCCACCTAGTGGTTAAACCAATTTCCGTATTTTTCCTTTAAAAGAGGAGAAATGGGCTTCAGAAGAGGGGAAATCATCCGTTTCTGAAAAGAAGAATATATGACTTGTGTGATATTGGTTGTTCAGTTTTGCCAGACATACCAACAGACATATCTCAACTACCCTCTCTAATGTGCTCGATTGGTAGACATGCTACGAAAAGAAGATGAGTAGACATGCTAATGCCACTAGCTCACATGGTTCTCACTTAGCATGTCACGTGCTCTGTTATCAATGTCAAACCAGCGTACAGTACAGATAAAAGTTGTTTTCGTGGACTTCGGAATCCATGGAAACAATCAGTCTTTGAATTTTATTATTTTTAAATGTCACTGGTGTCGAATGACATTTATAATCAAAAGATTGATACGGCAGGTGTCTGCCCTATTATGGAAATAGGCACCTAGACTTCATCTATCTGCTATTAGGTATGATGGAAAAAACTTTGTTTGATGAAACTTATTTCCCAACAAAATGCTTGGGTATTTTGAATGGGTACCTATATTTTCAGAAGACTTTTATGTATTCCTATAGGTAATTTAGATATTTATGTATAGTAATATTTCCTTATATTTAACCCTTAAATCATCTCAATATTCTCGAGATTCTGTTATCATCCCTGTCCCCTTTTGTCTATTTCCCTAAATAACTCAATTTTCACACTTTCTCCCTGTGGATGTCCCTGCATTAACCAAAATATCTCACTCACTGTTAAGTTCCCTATATTATCCCAAAATCTCTCACTACCTGTTAAGTTACTAAACTTTTCGAGGAGAACCCTGCCATTTAAAAGAAAGCCATAAAAAAGTGGTTAAGGTTCCTATATTATTCCCAAGCCAATGCCTGTCCCCGCCTGACATTACCTCCTGGTGTGCCTTCCAGCTTCACCACTGCAACTCCCGCTACGATTTGAACTTAATCCAACACCTGAGTACCTGACATCTGATACTCTTCTAGTTTCTACCAGGAACACGTCATCGTGATTCGCTGATTATTCGCGGATGTAGACAAGGCATTGTTTACTCTCAATGTTGAACTATGTGTGCGAACCTGCGAATGTTTTGGATAGTTGCAGTTGTAAGTAACGATTCAAAGGAGAAAACAAAGTTTCTTCTGAATTGTTCTGGCCCAAATGTCTAAAAAAATTGCATGTGTCCTGGGAACTTGAGTTAAAATCCTGAAAAAGGTGGTGAAGTTAGCAAGCTTCAATGGTACGAAGCCTGCAAAAGGATGTCTAATAACGTGCCGCTTTCGCTAGTAAGACGAAAAAGGTGGTGAAGTTAGCAAGCTTCAATGGTACGAAGCCTGCAAAAGGATGTCTAATAACGTGCCGCTTTCGCTAGTAAGACAAAATGTATTAGTCAGATTAGTCTCCTTTCAGGAATTGGACACGATATTTTCAGGAAATCTTTAACAATGAACTCGGTAAAATCTCGCAAAGATATTTTCCTCTCACACCTTGGTTTTTTCATAAATCTATCTACTAAATCTGACTAGGTAGTAGGTACTAATTGCTTGAGAAATACTGATAATGTGAAACAACCTAATGAATATCATTCTTTTTTGTCGATTTTTCGGGTCAAGGCCGCGGGGAAATTTTCAAAATATGGGACTGGAGTAAGGCGTTGTCAGTTGAACACATACGAGTATGTTGGCATCACTGAAGTAAACAATACTTCTGCACATCAATAGTTAGCATAAAGAACATTATCCGTGTTTCAGTTTTTGGTAACGTCGCATTTTAGGTTACAAAAAATAAACAAACAAATAAAATGAAAACTTCAGTCAGAACATAGGAATAGTTCCTAGTCCACCCCTAAAAAAAAAAACAAAAGAACTCAGCACTTCCTGGCTCATAATAAGGGTACGTTTTGCCCCGGGGGTATCATTTTGTCCCGTGTTCCTCTAGTGCTGACTCACCTGTGTGTTGTTGATGTTCATGATGCTGCCGGTTATCCTGCAGGTGATGCTGAATGGTGAAGTGATTGTGGTGAATGTGAAGAATGCAGTCGGGAGCAGTGCAGTTCAACATGATGCTGAAGCAAGATAAACTGCTGATCCAATAGAATCCAATCCAATACAACTGAAATCAGGTAGCGTTGAGCTCTAATCCAATCGATTTAATCGTCGCACACTAAGGCTTAATGAAAATATGCTAATTGAACATTTGGCTCAGCAACATAATAAATTATTTTGATTAGGTAACACAAAAAATTACCTAAATTTTTAATATGGGTTATACATATTATTATCTAAATAATACTTTGGGTTAAATCTTATAATTGCAATACTAACTAGATTTTTAGTAATATTTACATAAAAGAAATTTACTTCGTCAGAATAAATAAAGGGAAATGGCACTTTTTAAGAAAACTCGTGTAAAAATTATTGACCTCAGGAAAATAATTTGAACCCAGGCGAAAAATATCACTCGATAAATTAAAATGGAAGACAATAGTATGACAACAAATAATTTCTCACAAATAAAAAGAGAATAAAAATTGAGCCTTTGTTGTTATTAACTTTCAACAGCACTTGAAAGAGAAAGCACGTGTAATTATTTATTTTGAAAAGAAAGTAGAGTTATAGCACAAAGGATCGATGCGAGATTTATTGCGAAAAATATTTCAATCTGATTCCGTACTTCATGTTATGTTGTCGAGGTTACTGGAATATTCGATTTGAAAGTTATGAATGATGGGCTTTGTGGTAAACATCAAGTAAACATTAAAAAGGTATTCAAAAGGTTTGATCGGGGTATTTCAAGCGTTGGGTACTCACTATTTTATTTTCACTTTTGGCACGATTTCGACGGAGGTAAAGTTTTGAAAAATCAGCTGCATAGTGTTCCGTCGGATCAGTTTGGTTGACATTAAGGACCGTTGAAAACTCGCGTCACAAAGATGAATGGCTGCACTGACCGAAATGTCTTTTAAAATCGGGACCTTTTTCGCTTATCTTAGGTCAACAATTTGATATTGATTAGTGACCGATCTGAAACAAACAGAACAACGGACGTATGAACAAAAACAATAAACAAACAAGACGCTCTATACAGGTTGTACTAATGCACTACACACCACTCAGCCAGTTACTTAGACGTCTCGAGTTATTTTACTCTCGATTTTTTTTTTTTTTTTTTTTTTTTTCTTTACTTTGATAAATGAATGATAAGGTATGCGTTTCTACAGGGTGCTCCCACACAATGAGAATCGATTGAGAATTCTGCCATGCATAATTTCGGAATAGACGGGGTTTTCTCTCACCCCTATGAATTTCTGTCCCTGGTATTGTACGAAAACGTGATGGTCTCTACTACAATAGATACAGTAAAAACGCAAATATGGACATGTGTTATGGGTTCATATTACCTACTTCGGACTTCATAATTCGAATGAACAATTTTATTACTTCGCTACTATGCTAGTAATACTCGTAGTAATGTACTACTTTAGTTACTAAAACTAAAATTACTGTCGGTTCCTCCCTGTCTGAAGAGAAGTATGAAATCACTGTGGCTTTTTTAAAATTTTGACTGTCTTGTGACGACTTACACTAATTTTTTAAAAGATGTTTGTTTAATAGAGGAAACTGTGACCGCTTTTAGGTCTTCAAGTCCCGAAAGTGAAGAGAGAACGAAGTCAATCGTTCCGAGAGAACCTTTTCTATTTAGGACAAAATCCGCCCCGAGTAAGTATCGAACCCGCGACCTAGCACATAAAAGGCAAACGCACCACCCTCCAAGCTAACTAGGCTGACTACATTTTTTTTTTTACTTTTCTGCGTTTGTTCATATAAAGTGGCAATTTTGGAGTATAACTGCTGGTAAACCCTGTAGTAGAACAGGTCATGGGTCGATTTGATCTAGGATTTGTAATCCACAGACCGCGAGATCGCATTCTTTCATTATTATGATTACTTCTACATATGCACATCGATACTCCAGCCCAGGCTAAATATTCATTTTCATAGTAATATTGAACCAGTTCAGTTTAATTTTTCAAAATAAAAGACTTCATCTATCATCTTTCCAGAGGGCAACGAACTCATGACGCTCGCGCTATTGCCTCTTTGGATGAGAAATTTTCTGACACGAGCGAGGAAAATTGGTGCAGACTTTGGTAGTAGGTAATGTGGGCTGAGGGGGAAATCGAAGAAAGAAGATAATTGGCGATGGATAGATACCTACTACCTACTTCATTAATTTTTTTTATTTATTTGATTACACGCTAAGCATCACGGCCATGTGTGCTTCATTAAATTTAATTTCACATAAACTATGAGAAATTTTCTGACACGAGCGAGGAAAATTGGTGCAGACTTTGGTAGTAGGTAATGTGGGCTGAGGGGGAAATCGAAGAAAGAAGAAGTTGGCGATGGATAGATACCTACTACCTACTTCATTAAATTTAATTTCACATAAACTGAAAATATGCAATCAAGTGTCAAGTTAACTGAGTGCATTGATTCCAATCAAGTTTGAACCCAATACCTACCGATTTAAATTTGATATTGATATTACTGGGTAATAATAATAAAAAAAAGTCTCCAAACTTGATTCGAACCAAAGACATTGCACTAGGTAGACAAATTCAAACCGGTTATGCGTTCAAAAAATGAAAATAATATGTAAAAAATCAATAAAAATAAAAGGGCTCCAAACTTGATTCGAACCAAAGACATTGCACTAGGTAGACAAATTCAAACCGGTTATGCTTTCAAAAAATAAAAATAATATGTAAAAAATCAATAAAAATAAAAGGGCTCCAAACTTGATTCGAACCAAAGACATTGCACTAGGTAGACAAATTCAAACCGGTTATGCTTTCAAAAAATAAAAATAAAAAAATAAAATAAATGCCTTACTATATATAAAATAAAAAAAATGCCTATGTTCTACTTAATCTACTTTGTGTACCTCTTTGTCTTTGGTAAGCAGGCCACTTTAACAATGGAGATATGCTCAAGCTGTGTCCACACAGTCGACTGCCGTCCATCGATGTCGACTGAAAGCGTCCAAACTGCCTCGACAACTTGTGTGGATATAGGTTTCTAACATAAAGCAAAACATGGGTATTGATATTTTTGTTAAGTACCTGTTGCCTGGAATAAATGGTATAATATCCCAAGCTCTACCTCTTCGTAGCAAATACATAGCTATCCAGCTATCCACTATCCAGTTTTCTACTACTAATACTCCCAACAACCCTCCTGTAAAAAAACCATCATCCTTGAATTTCAGCTTTACATTAAAGCACTTAATTCACTGCCTACTGCCTAGTAACTAGCAATACTACGGAAAATCACATGAAAACAACATTGGAATCGTAGGGGGAAAAATTGGCGTAAAATAGATCTTGTTTGCTTTGAATTGAACATTCGAATATAACCTACCCGTTTACCTGTACTTGTACTAAGGTGTTTATTGTGCCAGCGCTTCTCAGACTATGGGACTTGGACAATTATGGCTACATTTTCTCCATTTCAAGGCCCATTGCCCATTAGTAAATTCAGCTCTTCAAAGCTCGGCTGGGACCACAGAATAATTTACTCGAGTAAACTAAGAATAGGAACAAGCCAGCAGAGAGCAGATTTTGTTGAATGCACAAGTGACCCACGGATCACTGAAGTTAAGCCACGTTGTGCTTGGTTAGTACCCGAATGGGTGACTATCTGCTGGCTTCTTCCCGGCCTCGCTCAGGTTGGGTGAGGTTAAGGTACCCGAATGGGTGACTATCTGCTGGCTTCTTCCCGGCCTCGCTCAGGTTGGGTGAGGTTAAGGTGAGTAAGCGCGAAGCTCGTCATCAAATGGTGGCTAAAACCACCGTCACTGAAAAACTTGGCAGTTAAGGTGTGTCCACACATAGTCGACTGAACCGTCACTGCCTCGATAACATAGATTCTCCTCGACGATCGACGGCCGGTCGACTATACATATTTGGACACACCTTTATAGAGTCAAAAACTGAAAAACTTAGCCGTTATAAAAGTTAACTTAGCAGTTATAACTACTTGACTACTACATCAATGCAAGTTATGAAAAAAGCCTTGCTCATATTGTGCTGCGTCCTTCCTTAACACATTCTGAAGAGCCCCCCATCTTCAATGACAATGAGTCAATAAAGGAGAATTAAGAGCAAACAAGAAGTGACTCTCAAGTGTCTCCATCCTTTTCCAGATTAGGTCTCTTCTAACATAGATTCTCCTCGACGATCGACGGCCGGTCGACTATACATATTTGGACACACCTTTATAGAGTCAAAAACTGAAAAACTTAGCAGTTAGAGTTAACTTAGCCGTTATAAAACTTAACTTAGCAGTTATAACACTGAAAAACTTAGCAGGTTAACCACTTAATAGACAGTTAAGAGCTACTGTCACGCCACACAGACAGGTTGACAGACAGATTACCGGTGAGACCGATACATTTTCAAGTGGAGATTGGATTGATTGATTCGATTGTCTGCTTAAGTATTCAGTGAAGATAACAATGAAAACGACTGACACAATCGGCAGATTACATGCTTCGTTTAAGTGTGAGTATAAATAAGTATCTACTTGGGGTACCTTATACTTCGCTGGGGCGGCTAAGATCTTACTTGGTACTACTTGGTAGGCAAGTAAGATCTTGGAAATAACACCTGATAGAGAAAGGGCTTTAAATGAAATTTTCTGCCCCCGTGTTTGAAAAACTTTTAATGACCTGATCGGCACAAACTAGTAGCTCTTTAAACTTATTGTTATGTCCGGGTACCGTTGACAACTGATATAGAGTTAGGTTAAATACAAAAAGAAGCTTTCTTTTCCACTGTGGTGGCTTCTGCATAATTATCTAATGTTGTCATTAAACATTTTTTCTTGTGAATATTCAATGAACATTGCTCTGACTTTTATTACTTGCCCATCATTGTTTCTATAATGAACATTGCTTGGGAGGAATATCAAGTCAAAAAGATAAGAAAAGAGCCTTGTAAAACCTACAAGGCAAGTTCACCTTTTGGTGTCTGAGGGATAAAATGTAAACTGAATGGTCAATTGCTCATTCTTTCTTAATACTTGAATATATTCACTGTCAATACTTTTTTTTCTCTCCAGCTGGTAAACTAGAAGTGGCAGCATCAAAAGTAGCAGACTCGTACGGAGGTGATAAAAAAAAGACAGAGTTGGAACTATTGAACTTACTACTGGCTTACCAGAAAGACCCTACTGGTGAAAGTGCATCTTCATCAAAACCAGTATTGAGGTAAATCATAGATAAATTATACTCATAGATATAGATATACTTCGGATTCAGAGAGAGGACTCTATCAAAGGGTTAACTTGTGATGTTCAATCAGCAAAAAAAACTAAAACTACCTGGAGTACCGTTGTCTTTCATAAACAAACACCACACATAATCACAACTCTAGCTCTAGCTACCTCTCTAGACATATTATGTACCTCATAATCTTAAACTCCTCCTATATCGGATATCCGTGTTGATGCCAATTCGCCAATTTCATTAATTGGAATCTATCGGACTTGTGGATGTTTCCCGTCTTGAAAATTTTGAAGGAAACACACTATTTAGAGGGGAAACACACTATTTAGAGAACCAGAGGTTAGTGTGTAGCTCTGGTGTAGTCTCCAGTAACCTTTAAGCACAGGTTGTTAGAGATATTCCCATGATGATAAGGTGGTCTTGCTATTAGGTGATTACAAGCCTGCAATCTTGCAGGTCATTCCATGATGGAAATGCAATCAAGTGTCAAGTTAACTGAGTGCATTGATTCCAATCAAGTTTGAACCCAATACCTACCGATTTAAATTTGATATTGATATTGCTGGGTAATAATAATAATAAAAAAAAGTCTCCAAACTTGATTCGAACCCAGGACATTGCACTAGGTAGACAAATTCAAACCGGTTATGCTTTCAAAAAATAAAAATAATATGTAAAAAATCAATAAAAATAAAAGGGCTCCAAACTTGATTCGAACCAAAGACATTGCACTAGGTAAACAAATTCAAACCGGTTATGCGTTCAAAAAATGAAAATAATATGTAAAAAATCAATAAAAATAAAAGGGCTCCAAACTTGATTCGAACCGAAGACATTGCACTAGGTAGACAAATTCAAATCGGTTATGCTTTCAAAAAATAAAAATAAAATGTAAAAAATCAATAAAAATAAAAGGGCTCCAAACTTGATTCGAACCAAAGACATTGCACTAGGTAGACAAATTCAAACCGGTTATGCTTTCAAAAAATAAAAATAATATGTAAAAAATCAATAAAAATAAAAGGGCTCCAAACTTGATTCGAACCAAGGACATTGCACTCGGTAGACACTTGCTTTCATATTCTCAGCTCGTGTTGTGAAATTCAAGTTATATTTACCTCATACCAGGGTACACTGTCTACACACAGTGAAATACGGAAACAAGTAAAATACATAAACAAGTAAAGAGACTAATGAGAAAATGAAAACAGGTAATATGGATTGTATGTAATATGGATAGTTCATTTCAGTACACACACCGTCCCACCCACTT
>NW_007380118.1:0-30600 GCF_000475195.1 Diaphorina citri | reverse complement strand
CAGAGCCACATTGACAGATAGGAGGGGGCAATTTCTTGAAGAGGTGATTATGGGTCACTCTAGTCACTAGAGTCTAGTGTGACCGATACGAAGCCCAGTTAGAACCACTTCTTCGTACCTACTGTTTCTGAAGCTGGATGTCCATGAGTCTACTGTCGGTTTTATTCCTTTTAGTTTGTTGCTGGGGGAGATAGTGTTTCACAGATCAACAATGTGAATCCTCCTTTATTTCGACAAATAAAAGTGAAATTTGTATTTACAAAAGTTCGGTGGTAGAACATTTTTCAGGGGTCAACCTTGCATATAGGTAGTAACCTCTCTCAATCTCCAATAAAATTCCTGAATTCCAGATCGGAATTGTAATAATAATAGTGCTCGCACAGGACTGAAAAGTCCCTTGTATGGTTCCTGTATGATTCATATTTAAAAGGTTCACTTCTAGCCTGAACTCACAGTCATCTTATGATCTTCCTCTCTGATCTACACCATTATGTCGGTTGTAGAGTGTGGAGTCTATTCCGAACAAGAAACAATGCGTCTATGATACTTTGAAGTTTGATATGCCAGTGCCAGGGCGAATATAATAGACGTCTGCTATTCATTGGGTTGCGGGTTCATTAATACCTATAGGATATTTCAGAGCTTGGGTTAAGAATGCTATTCGTGACTACATATAACATATTGAAAATATACCTGTGTTATATTATACAGGTATAGCAATTACACGAGTATTGTTGATATTAGCTTTTGTTATGAGTATCATACTGGATGACTTGAAAATCGTGGAATCCCAATTCTCTATCCGTTCTTTCTACTTCTAAGGAACTGACCAAGGGTGAAAATTAAATTGACTGAAAATGGCGCTGGTTAGCTTCTATTGTTGATATTAGCTTTTGTTATGAGTATCATACTGGATGACTTGAAAATCGTGGAATCCCAATTCTCTATCCGTTCTTTCTACTTTTAAGGGACTGACCAAGGGTGAAAATTAAATTGACTGAAAATGTCGCTGGTTAGCTTTATTTTCTACAGGTTTCCTACTGATAAATCTAGTCCTGCTAATACAATACCTCATAACCTCTTTTCAGGCCACCCTGTAGATGTTCTAGTGTTTACATTTCAGTCCCGATCATAATAGCAACAAATACCTTAGCGTGCCAAGTTCATTCAATTGTACAGGGTGTTCCACTGGTCAGACACATAAAGGTAACACGATATAATATATTGATGCGATCACTCTTTTCATTATTCCTCCTCTTGGGCTTCTGAACAAGCGCATGAAAATCCTCCACAAATGGTTGGTCCATTATTTGAGATGAGGCTTTGTTAGCTGAAAATTCGTTACTGTTTTTTCAACCCCGACAGGAATCGAGCTAGGACTGCGTTAGAAGTCTGCCAACATCCTTGGACTAGTAACTGAAAGTAACCTAAATGAACTAAAGACGGATATGTTCGAAGCATATCAAGAGATATGACTCTGAATCTAGTGATTCTGATTCTAGCTGAATGGTATAATAACGCCTGCGATATAACTGAACAAGCGCATGAAAATCCTCCACAAATGGTTGGTCCATTATTTGAGATGAGGCTTTGTTAGCTGAAAATTCGTTACTGTTTTTTTCAACCCCGACAGGAATCGAGCTAGGACTGCGTTAGAAGTCTGCCAACATCCTTGGACTAGTAACTGAAAGTAATCTAAATGAGCTTAAAGACGGATTTGTGCGAAGCATATCAAGAGATATGACTCTGAATCTAGTGATTCTGATTCTAGCTGAATGGTATAATAACGCCTGCGACATACGGAGTTAGAGAACACGCCATGCACGATGGAAACACAGTGCATGATGAGCGCATAGCATAATCAAATATTTATCAGGGGAGTTTGAGTTATTTAAAATCTTTCTTAGTGAACAAGCGTAGTTAGTAGAAAGAATAGTTAGGTTGACTGTACTAATATCCCAACCTATTGGTAGGTACATGCGACATACGGAGTTAGAGAACACGCCATGCACGATGGAAACACAGTGCATGATGAGCGCATAGCATAATCAAACAATTATCAGGGGAGTTTCAATCTTTCTTAGTGAACAAGCGTAGTTAGTAGAAAGAATAGTTAGGTTGACTGTACTAATATCCCAACCTATTGGTAGGTACAGGTAGAGCGGTAGAGGGCAAAGCACGGAAACAAAGGAGAAAATCAAAACAAAGGAAGAAAGGTTACGAAAACGAATCTCATTCATAATAATTTACGATATTCACTCTTACTACGACATGTCACTTCACCGAACCCGGAAATAGGTTTGGTGTTCAAATACCAAGAATTCCATTGCCTATATCTGTTCAAGTAAATAGTTGCTGTTAATATAACTTATTATAATCAGGAGTATTTAAAACATTCAATGAATCAGACAATTTTAGAATCCATCGGTTTCTTCATTTACAAGGACGTTTTGAGAAATTTGACGAATTTACGCAAACCGATTTTCTTGTAAGTGTCGCCGTAAAGTGGTAAAGAAAGCGGTTACAAGTGTCATGTGTTAGGATTTGGACATCCGATTACAAAAGTGGAGCTTTGAATATTTTCCTTAAGGCAAGTTAGTCTTCTGTATCCTTTTCTAGACTTTTTAGTTTTAGAGGGTTGTTGGTAGACCAGCACAGGCATTTGATAACTCGAATATCCAATAAGTATTTAAAATCATATCACTAGAAGATATAAATAAAATAAATATTTTCTCGTTTAATTTATTTAAAGAGATATTATTCAATATTCAAATTAAAAGTAGGTATAAATCAATTTTATAAATATTTCAAATTTGCAAATTAAAATATTAGGACACTTCACAGAACAACCGACTTTTGATTTTACGCTCCTCAATTTTTACTTTTTTTCAATTATTTTTTATGATAACATAAATATGAGAAATAATTTAAATTGATAACATTAATGTACACTTCTTATCACACCCATGGGGTATTTTTGAAAAAGGACACGACAAAAATTCCAAGTACCTACTGAATTCCAAGTACTTACTGTCGAATTTTTACGAAAAACAACTCCACTCGACGGGATACCTTACCACTCGGCAATTCTCAAATCACGGTATAAACACGACTAACCCGATAGACAGGCAGAGCGTACCCAAACAAGTAAGGCGAGTTTACATGAGATACCTTCTAGTAGGTACTCAGACTGATTGAGATTCAGTTCTACCTGAGTTATCAGGAGGTAGCGGTTCCACGTCTAGTACGATTGTACTTTTCGTTCCTGAAGGAGTACAGAGTTGAATACTTGATCAAAAAAAAAAAAAAAAAAAACATATAAAAAATCTTTGTGGTTAAGCTCCAAAGCTGAGGTTTCCAGAAGCATTTCAAAGTTTTCTTCAGACAATAGTAAGTAGACTAGGTATCATTATGTAGTACCACTACCAGACATAAAAATACATTATACATACAGGTATCACTGCGGTGTATGAGGGTATCAAAGGAATTTGGTAATTACATTTTAAACAGCGATGTTCCCGTGAGGAAGGTATTCGGGAGATTGATGTGTAGGTATGCCATGTAGGCTTCAGTTTCGAATGTTTTCACTTAACAAGAATGACCCACATGATGAAGAAAAACATGGTGTTATTCTCAATACTTTCAAGAAGGACATTAACAGCGAACAGCTGATGTTTGTTTAGATTTCAGTCACTGGTAGACAATATACATGTTGATGTGGATATGCAGTAGTGTATACTTACTTGAAGTACATGTGAATCATGAAGGTTTGAGACAGTTGGTTAAATGATATATCATTTGTACACAAGAAAATATACAGTATACCATGGTGTTATTCTCAATACTTTCAAGAAGGACATTAACAGCGAACAGCTGATGTTTGTTTAGATTTCAGTCACTGGTAGACAATATAAATGTTGATGTGGATATGCAGTAGTGTACTTACTTGAAGTACATACATGTGAATCATGAAGGTTTGAGACAGTTGGTTTAATGATATATCATTTGTACACAAGAAAATATACAGTATAAACTGTATATAAAATACATACATACCTACATGTAAGTAAATGATTCATTAGTTGGTGTAATGAGACGGAATAATGAGAGTTATCGCGGATCTTAAAATCAATTTTTTTTAGGATAAGTATGTAAATATATTTCATTTACTTTTTTAAAAATACCTCGATTCCTGCGTCTACATCGATTCGACGCGACACTACAAAATTTACCGAGGTAATAAATTAATCGTTCTAAAAACAAATTGTAGACACCCAAGTAATAAAACAAATCTTAATAGGCTCCTTAACAACCCCCCCCCCCTTCCTCCGTCCCTAATGTATACAGCAGGGGTGGCCACTAACCTTACCTTCGGGAGCTGCAATCCCATAAAGCCAATCCGGGGCGAGCCACGTCGCAGGCGAATTTTTTGCAAATTTTGGTCTACAATCTTCAGAATGGAAATTATAATCTTCAACTCCGGACGGGAATTTTTCCATCAAGTGTGAACCATGATTAGAGAGAGCCGCACAAGATCGTCTCGCGGGCCACGTTATGGCCACCCCTGGTATACAGTAATGTACACATGAGAACATTAGCATCTATGTACAGTACATACATAATGTGTCACCAGTTATGGCCACCCCTGGTATACAGTAATGTACACATGAGAACATTAGCATCTATGTACAGTACATACATAATGTGTCACCAAGATACTTTAGAGTTTAGATACTCAATGGCACGGTCTACCAATATGTAAATCAGACGTTGACTCATTGCTAAGTACATAGATAAGTACCTAGAAGTATCTTCTTCCGAGACGAAAATTTATCAACAGACTTGCTGTGTCAACGTGGTCTACAATGACATTAAAGAGGAAATTTACACCTGCATTATATCATGTAGATTTGTTTGGGGTACATTGGGCATTTCTTCTTCCGAGACGAAAATTTATCAACAGACTTGCTGTGTCAACGTGGTCTACAATGACATTAAAGAGGAAATTTACACCTGAATTCTTCTTCCGAGACGAAAATTTATCAACAGACTTGCTGTGTCAACGTGGTCTACAATGACATTAAAGAGGAAATTTACACCTGAATTACATATATCATGTAGATTTGTTTGGGGTACATGGGGGGGTTCTTTGAGTAATGATACAACAATCAACTGATGTGACGGCAAAAAAGTACCCTGAAGAGAGTTTGATGAAGATGAGAAAAGATGTAATGATAGGGTAGAAATGGAGGTGAAGAATAAAACAGCTATAGGTATTCGAAATATGTCCTTATTTTCTCTTTCGTTTGGTAATGCGTACTGAGGTACTTAGGCATTTCATAATGAAATTTCATGTTAACACAATCAAGTATTATAGATACTTGTACCTTATTGAAGTGGATATTTGTGTTTCAATATTTTAAACAATCTTTCAAAGTAAAACATAAGCGTATCACAGAAATCTCGTCTCGGGATTCATAACTTGGTTAACGAGTTGTATTGTTCTCAAGTAGAACCATAGGTACAGAACTACAGAATGAGATGATCTCAGAATTAAGAACTCATCAACTCATTTCACTCAATGAGAATCTTCACACATAACAACACAAATTGAAAAGAACATTGGAATTGTAAAAAATTAATAATTAATACTGCCTCTCTCTTAAAGGAAACAAAACAGCTAACATACATTGAGTTAAATTGATTTTCCATATCCACAGTGAAGATCTAGGATTTTAACTAGAAGTATCTACCTTACTTAACTAATTAACTATAGAAGCTAGAAGTGATAACTACGTAACATACACATATCATCCCACATAAATTACAAAATCTACGTCTAGGAACCCAAGTAAGAAGACTTTGTAAGGTAAAACACCTACTCACCGTCTTCGTACCAAAAATCGGCATTTTTTTATTTAAGCGCCAAAAATAAGGAAACGTGCCATTTTTGAGAACCCCTGATAATTTTAAACGATTTTTCAGACGATTTGTGTTTAACTTCTCATACATCAAAATCAGCTGATGTTTGTAAACATTGAAAAAAATCAGTTTGAAAATTGTGCTTCGAGAGGAACCTACGTTTTTTCACAATTGTCTGTTTTTTCCCTTAAGAAACTGAGTTTCGTAGCTAAGGTTTGTAGACAATCTTTCTTAGTGAACAAGCGTAGTTAGTAGAAAGAATAGTTAGGTTGACTGTACTAATATCCCAACCTATTGGTAGGTACAGGTAGAGGGCAAAGCACGGAAACAAAGGAGAAAATCAAAACAAAGGAAGAAAGGTTACGAAAACGAATCTCATTCATAATAATTTACGATATTCACTCTTACTACGACATGTCACTTCATTCATGTTAATACAATCAGAATCGGATAAATCACGCACAAAATCTTAGGTCGTCAGGTGTAGTGAACCCTTTGTTTTTACCTTTTCCTTTCTTTTTAAACGCTCTAATCTAATACCAATGTTCTTAAAGTGAAAACTATACCTACAGAAATAAGCTTAATATCACGCGCATGGCTAATACTATTTGGGATCAGTTTATTGCTCGTTGTAGTAACATTAATAATTTACGATATTCACTCTTACTACGACATGTCACTTCATTCATGTTAATACAATCAGAATCGGATAAATCAGGCACAAAATCTTGGGTCGTCAGGTGTAGTGAACCCTTTGTTTTTACCTTTTCCTTTCCTTTTAAACACTCTAATCTATTACCAATGTTCTTAAAGTGAAAACTACACCTACAGAAATACGCTTAATATCACGTGCATGGCTAATATTATTTTGGGTCAGTTTATTGCTCGTTGTAGATAGTAACAATGTAAAGGGTTCCTCTTATTGTTAGTGGAAGAAATTATACATCGCGACCGCCCACATACCTACTTTTCCCTTCTATAACAATGTTCCATTGAGAGAAAGCACTGAATGCCCCATTATAGTAAATAGTAACACGAGGAATGTACCTGTCAAAAACCCTTGTCACAATCAAAAGAACCGGAAAGAAAGCCATTGGTGCAGGCGTCTGAAGCCTGGAAGAAATGAAAAGTGTGTGGAGCATTCAGGTGTCTGGGAGTTCTCACTATGGAAGTGACGACAAATCGTATTCCAAACTTTGAGTTAGACTCGTCGGAGTTAGATTTCAACACCTGAAGGGGGTCAGAGACCGGGGAAAAAGGTGGAATGAGGGATGAAGATGACAAGTGTTTGAAGTTTGGAAGTATATGAGTTCTGAATCAAGTGAGAGATTCTTGAGGCATTGTGTTCTAATGGCAATAAATTTTAAATAATCTCCAAGAAAAGGAGGGGAAAAACTAGCTAACAAAACAATAGGCTTTGAATAAAATAAATTCAAAGCATCTTTGGGGGAAGGATGATTTTAAGTCTCTTTGGGTCCATTTGTACAATGGCTGTTTTTCAAATGATCAAGTAGAAGTAGACCTTTGAGGTAGTATATATTTATATATAGCGCTGGATAATAATGGGCTAAGAAGATTAATTGAAGTGCTAAAATTATTCTCCAAAGAAATGTCCAGAAGGAGATGTTTTTTATTTTATTATTACTTAGGGTGCGTCAACAAAAGATGTTATTTCCAACCTAAAACATCGTTATATTTGCTCAACTAGACACTGTCCTGTAAACTTCATGTGCAGGTAGGTTGGTTAAAAATGTTCGTTATGTAATAATATTGTAGACCACTATTCCACCAAGAAATCCTTAAAATTATTCAACCAAAATTTCTTCGGTTCAGAGATTTCATTGGGTATTGACTTTTCCTTTCTTTTGGAACTAAAAAAATAATATGAATACATACCTATAAACATGGATATAATCTCGTGTGAATCAGAGTTCACTTGCCGCTAAAATATTTCCACTTCTTAATTTGAAATTCTAACAACACATAACCTTGCCCAAAATGAAAAACTGAACGGGACGCCGGGACACCCCCTGAAATTCGGGACTGTCCCGGCCAATTCGGGACGTTTGGCAAGCCTACGAATGTGCAACCCTAATTGATTTTGTTGTAGAACTAGAACAGAATAGAAAAACAATACGTAGGTAATTACCTACATTGTCTAAAAAACATTTCCATCACAATCTATTTTCCTCATACCTACATATTATGTATTATGTTCCCTGTATAGGTGTATAGGTAATCCTCTAAGCCAATTCGGGACGTTTGGCAAGCCTACGAATGTGCAACCCTAATTGATTTTGTTGTAGAACTAGAACAGAATAGAAAAACAATACGTAATTACCTACATTGTCTAAAAAACATTTCCATCACAATCTATTTTCCTCATACCTACATATGTATTATGTATTATGTTCCCTGTATAGGTAATCCTCTAATATGAGAATGCTATGAATCATTTAAACTAATATGTATCCCTGTGCAAATAGGTAAACGAGACCTAGCTTAGTGCAGAATGGTTCACTTGTAAGGTTTCGCCCACCCCCAGTTCCCTAATCCTCCCAATGCATTTGACAAGTGACGACAAATCGTATTCCAAACTTTGAGTTAGACTCGTCGGAATTAGATTTCAACACCTGAAGGGTGTCAGAGACCGGGGAAAAAGGTGGAATGAGGGATGAAGATGACAAGTGTTTGAAGTTAGGAAGTATCTGAGTTCTGAATCAAGTGAGAGATTCTTGAGGCATTGTGTTTTAACGGCAATAAATTTTAAATAATTATTTTAAGAAGTCTAATAAGAAGAGTACAAGACCGAGGATGGAAGAAGGACCACAAGATCTCAAGGCCGTTCAGGATACCACTCAGACCTCACTGAGAACCACAATGCTTGAGTTCCTCAAATGAGAGGATGGAATTTTGTGTGTTGAAATATTCTAATGATACAGGTAGAGAGAAATAAATAACGTGATTCTGTGTCTAGGTATGTTTGACTAGATAGAGATAGACTCTATAACTATATGTACCTAAGTATCCTTACTATCTTTCTTTGGTTAGCCTTACACCCATATTTATGAACAAAATGCTGGCTCTTAAGTTCGTGCTAAGCATAGTCTCAAGGCATTTGATTGGTCAATTTTGACTTGAGACTGATCTAAGAACGATCATTTTTGTTCATAAATACGAGTGTTAGAGAATATATGTACACTGGTCTGATGTTATGAGGGAGATTTGGTATTTTAAAGAAGGAAAAAAAGATAATACAAAAAAATAGTGTAATAACTTCGAGATTTTGGTTACAAAATCATCAAAATTTCGCAACATACTCGTATGATGTTCATGCTCGCATTCTGATTGGTTCTTTCATTTTGGGTCGATGACTCCTTGCTGCCATATTCAAATGGATAAGGTATAGGTATCCTTACTATCTTTCTTTGGTTAGCCTTAGAGAATTCACTGGTCTGATGTTATGAGGGAGATTTGGTATTTTAAAGAAGGAAAAATGACATTACAAAGGATGGAAAAGTTAAATATATATATAAAGAAAGTTATGGATGTTGGTGGCTGACAAAGAGGTTGCCCCACTAGAGGGGATGCCCCACAATAATCTCCAAGAAAAGGAGGGGAAAAACTAGCTAACAAAACAACAGGCTTTGAATTAAATAGATTCAAAGCATCTTTGGGGGAAGGGTGATTTAAAGTCTCTTTGGATCCATTTGTACAATGGCTGTCTTTCAAAAGATCAAGTAGAAGTAGACCTTTGAGGTAGTATATATTTATATATAGCGCTGGATAATAATGGGCTAAGAAGATTAATTGAAGTGCTAAAATTATTCTCCAAAGAAATGTCCAGAAGGAGATGTTTTTCATTTTATTATTACTTAGGGTGCGTCAACAAAAGATGTTATTTCTAACCTTAAACATCGTTATATTTGCTCAACTAGACACTGTCTTGTAAACTTCATGTGCAGGTGGGTTGGTTAAAACTGTTCGTTATGTAATAATATTGTAGACCACTATTCCACCAAGAAATCCTTAAAATTATTCAACCAAATTTTCTTCGGTTCAGAGATTGCATTGGGTATTCACTTTTCCTTTCTTTTTGAACTAAAAAAATAATATGAATACATACCTATAAACATGATGGATATAACATAGTTATAATCAGGGATTAAGGGCCGTTATTAGGATGGAGAGGAGGATAAAAAGAAAGATCAATATAGATACCATTTTCACCATGCAGAATGCGAATTTGATATCAAGGTAAGTAAAAACTAAAAGAAAACTGTACCACAAGTGCCATTGTTTTATATTTACATATTGTGAGAATATTCACCTTTTCAAATACATATGCACATATTTATTGGCATAAGAGATGTGAAAACATTTAATTGATGTCACGATACCATTGAATGATGATCAATTGACTACTGCCGATTTTATAATTGATATCCCAATCGTCGTAATAGTCGTAATACTGCAATGAATATTATCGTTCCATGACTAACATACTCATCGAAATTCTCAAATTATTCAGAAATTTCCCACAGTTAATCTCCAACTCCCTTACTGAAATCCCCCTACGATTATGACAATCTCGTGTGAATCAGAGTTCACTTGCCGCTAAAATATTTCCACTTCTTAATTTAAAATTCAAACAACACATAACCTTGCCCTTGCCACTCACTTGTAGTCACAACCACCTGTACCATCCGAAGGGTTCTTAGTTCTGCTCCACAGATTTCCTATGGGAACCTGAGAATCACGTCTTGGCTTCTATTCTTTTCTTCAAACATCACCCAACATGAGAGGATGTTTGTATGAGGATATTCACCTCTTCAAATAAGTTCCCTGTAGTCACAACCACCTGTACCATCCGAAGGGTTCTTAGTTCTGCTCCACAGATTTCCTATGGGAACCTGAGAATCACGTCTTGGCTTCTATTCTTTTCTTCAAACATCACCCAACATGAGAGGATGTTTGTATGAGGATATTCACCTCTTCAAATAAGTTCCCCGAGACTCGAGACTTGGGTCGTATGTGTGGAATGTGCAAGTCCTCGTTGCTAACTATATTGTCTAGTTTTGTCCAAAAATCCTATAAATACAATCCTAGCGTTATTACGTTACTAGGAATCTAAAGGATTTTTGGAAAGGCATAAGAAATGAAGCATTACATACCGTAGGTACTGTCGAAATACGAAATTGATTGGTTTCAGTCACCAAACTTTTAAAAATGCTGATAGATATTGACTCCATTGAGTACTTAAAGCCGCTACAACAACGATTACTATTAGGTATACTGCTTACTATACACCTATGAATACCTTCCACTCAGCTGTCAGCTGCGAGTATGGCTCATTCATTCGGGAATCGAACCCGCGGCCTAGCGCTTACAAGGCAGACGCACTACCAACTAAGCTAACTAGGCTGGCTGGATATAACATTAGTTATAATCAGGGATTAAGGGCCGTTATTAGGAGGGAGAGGGGGATAAAAAGAAAGATCAATAGATACCATTTTCACCATGCAGAATGCGAATTTGATATCAAGGTAAGTAGAAACTAGAAGAAAACTGTACCACAAGTCACAAGTGCCATTGTTTTATATTTACATATTGTGAGAATATTCACCTTTTCAAATACATATGTACATATTTATTGGCATAAGAGATGTGTAAGTAAATATACATAAGTATCTACCTAATATGTAAGTGAATTTCCCACAGTTAATCTCCAACTCCCTTACTGAAATCCCCCAACAATTATGACAATCTCGTGTGAATCAGAGTTCACTTGCCGCTAAAATATTTCCACTTCTTAATTTGAAATTCTAACAACACATAACCTTGCCCTTGCCACTTGTAGTCACAACCACCTGTACCATCCGAAGGGTTCTTAGTTCTGCTCCACAGATTTCCTATGGGAACCTGAGAATCACGTCTTTGGCTTCTATTCTTTTCTTCAAACATCACCCAACATGAGAGGATGTTTGTGTGAGGATATTCACCTCTTCAAATAAGTTCCCCAGAGATCGAGGCTCGAGACTTGGGTCGTATGTGGAATGCGCAAGTCCTCGTTGCTAACTATTTCGTCTAGTTCTGTCCAAAAATCCTATAAATACAATCCTAGCGTTATGACGTTATTAGGAATCTAAAGGATTTTTGGAAAGGCATAAGAAATTAACCATCACAGAAACATGTCCTTACATACCGTAGGTACTATTCAGTGACCTTGACAAGAGTACCTAGTCGCAGGCAAATTCTTGAATCAGATGCTTCGAGTACCTCATAATCATGACTAAAATTTAACACTCATCTTCGCAACGTTCTTGAGTCGTGACTTTTTTTCTTCCAACCAAGAAATCATGTTAAAGTGGGAGACTTATACTACTCAAACAGGACTAAACAGTCCCTTTACTCGAGCAGTAGGCTACTATGTACCTATGTACTATTATTGTAGTCGAATTTTCAAACAATATTCAGCTTAAAATTGTATCAACGTTCGAGTCGTGACTTTTTTTCTTCCAACCAAGAAATCATGTTAAAGTGGGAGACTACTACTCAAACAGGACTAAACAGTCTCTTTACTCGAGCAGTAGGCTACTATGTACCTATGTACTATTATTGTAGTCGAATTTTCAAACAATATTCAGCTTAAAATTGTATACTTCGGCTGGGATTGAACCCACGCCACGCCCTCCAGATTACCATCAGGTTTGACCACTACACTACCGAGGCAGACGAAAGGGAAGAGGACATTGAGGGAGAGAAAGAAAGAATATTCAAAGAAAATACACAGAAAAGAAGAGGAATATCTTATCTTCATAAAGGCAAAAAGGCATTTCCAAGGTAATCCCACTAAGATCACGAGGAAAGTTACCCAAGGCAAAGCACCCTCATATGGCCCATACGTTGATGTTTACATTGAACGATACGGGAAACTCATTCAATGAAGTTCTGGAGGCAAAGCACCCTCATATGGCCCATACGTTGATGTTTACATTGAACGATACGGGAAACTCATTCAATGAAGTTCTGGCTAATAACTAATAACTATAAAATCCTATAATCTTCCGATAGTGATTCATGCGAGAAGAATGTAACGTGTTGTGGAGTATGTGTGAAAGAGAATGTTGTGTATCATCTCAGGTGTTGGGGGATAACTGTTTACCATTGTTGGCAGGCCAAATATGCTGTTGGGATTTTTACGAAGGCTACGTATGCGTAGATGATATCACATGTACGAGTAATATGGAGATCAGCTGGAACTGCCAACCAAGTTTGTGGTACCTAAAAAATTAACATACGAGTAGATGTTTACCATTGTTCTCAATGGAGAAGTTGGCAGGCCAAATATGCTGGGGGGTTTTTTACAAAGACTACGTAGCGTAGATGACACTCACAATCAGATGTACGAGTAATATGAAGATCAGCTGGAGCGGCCAGGTTTGTATTTTGTATAGTATACCTACCTAATAGTAACATGCGAGTATAAAGTAAGTAAACTCGTACATTGATTCGTCCAAATTTGGGATTACCATGATGAATATCTCAGCTTCATATGATTTTTGGTTGATTTTGAACATGAAATTCCTAACGAAAAAAACTAATAATATTAAAAATAGGAAGGTTCTCTAGGTTTGTGTGTTACCTATTTTTTCTGATAATGTCCCTGATGAGAAAAAAAAACGTGTAGGCAACTCGTAATTTAGTGTGTTTCAAACTAGGGTTGCAAACCGGAGGTCATAGGTTCAGTGCCGGGCGAATTTTTCCGGATCGAATAGGACTGAAAATTTCCTTTACTCCAGTACTAAGCTATATTTTGTACATTGTTACGTACATGATCCATATCTTCTCAGTGCCATACTTCAATATTTCTCATGCGAATTTACTCTTTAAACACACATGAAATTCTCTGTTAAGACATAAAATCCTACAGGTATTTACAAATGAGGAACTACACATATTTTGTACATTGTTACGTACATGATCCATATCTTCTCAGTGCCATACTTCAATATTTCTCATGCGAATTATTTACTCTTTAAACACACATGAAATTCTCTGTTAAGACATAAAATCCTACAGGTATTTAAATCAGTGTTCCATACATATAGGAACCGAGTTTTTCTGCACAAAGGAGTTAGGGAGTGCTCGGAGAAGAATTTACGTTCCAAGGTTAAGAAATCTATATAAACACGGCGAGGTACGTAAACGTAAGGTACGATTTTCTGAGATTAGATGAAGTTAGGTTTCAATTTTATGTACAGCGCAAGAACGTGAACTAACTATTGAGTAGGATGAAGATGTGAAATTCTACATCAGATGTGATCACGAAACCGAGATTACTCAAAAGATGTCGGAACGAGATCACCAAAATTGTCAAAGTCTTTGGTCGCTGAGTACTTGTGTCTGTAGCAGGTTGAATTTTGTCCAGAAGATCAACATGGTGTCTTAAAAAACTACCTTTATAGCCTGAAGTAATGCTCATGCGGTCCTTAGGGTGGTTTAATACATACCTAAATATTTATTTTTTCATCTCAGAAGTAGACCGTAAAGTTTTCATCTACAGCTTCCAATTTAAGATTTTCCTTCGAGTTATTTCGTGCGTGTAAGATTGAGGTAGGATCTACGATTCCACGAGAATCAACGTAGACGATCAGAAGTCTAAGAAGAGTACAAGACCGAGGATGGAAGAAGGACCACAAGATCTCAAGGCCGTTCAGGATACCACTCAGACCTCACTGAGAACCACAATGCTTGAGTTCCTCAAATGAGAGGATGGAATTTTGTGTGTTGAAATATTCTAATGATACAGGTAGAGAGAAATAAATAACGTGATTCTGTGTCTAGGTATGTTTGACTAGATAGAGATAGACTCTATAACTATATGTACCTAGGTATCCTTACTATCTTTCTACACTGGTCTGATGTTATGAGGGAGATTTGGTATTTTAAAGAAGGAAAAAAAGATAATACAAAAAAATAGTGTAATAACTTCGAGATTTTGGTTACAAAATCATCAAAATTTCGCAACATACTCGTATGATGTTCATGTTGTTTCATGGAATCGTTATGTGTTTTTGACAGACATACGTGATTGAGTAATAAGGATACGTAGTGAGCATTAAATTAGTTGTTATTGTGCTTACTTATAAGAGTCTAATTAAAACAGATATATCTCGGGGTTTTAGTTCATTTACTTAAACCAAAGACAAAGGGATGGCTTGAACATAACATAGCTACAACCAACAAAACTGAGCATGCATTTTCACACATCATTGTATTTGGCCCGATAACTCATGTGACTCATGTGGACTAATCCATTACTGCTCGGATTCCAGGTATTGCTGAAACCTAATGAATGTATAAGGAGCGCATTGAACCTTTAGCACAACTTGTGTTGTGTAAAGTAACGCAGATAGTGACTGACTAATTGACTAGACGCTATTTTTAGCATATCCAGAAAATCGAAGTACCTAAGTACAATAGGCTTTCACACACCAAATCAATGGACAAAATATCTACTCGGTACTTTTATAACTACAAGTTCATCTGCTCATCCACTAATAAATCTGTCATTAGGACAACATGTGTAAAAGATCCTCTATTCTTTTCAACAAATCCGGAATGATAAGGAACAAAACCTAGTGTGTCACTTGAAGACAAATTAACATATCTACATCTCAGGACAAGTATCAAGTTCATTGAGACTATATCTGGTCCTCACATGCTGTATATGGGGTTTAAGGAGTCCTATTTCAAGACAATGGGGTAATTCATCACAGACGCTGTATCGTCACCGGCCTAATAGTACCGTCACAAACAGTGACCGTTCTGAATACCGTTCGGTTTGGGGAATATTTGATTCATTTTAACAAATCATCCATTTCGATTTTCCAGAGAATGTTAGGAGGTATCCTCAAAACGTCCAATCTGCTAAGTGGAGGGGTTTGTCCGTTCAAAATGTTCAACCCTCATGAAATTCAGTTGCCTCATTGTGTGTTCGCTTTTGTTCTACAGAAGCTTCTTCCTGTAATTACAACATTAAGATGTCCTATTTCAAGACAATGGGGTAATTCGGTAAGGAAGGTCGGATTCTTGGAACCCCATGTGTTTGGAGGGGTTTGTCCGTTCAAAATTACTTTTTTCTCTATTATGGTATGTTGTTGGAAAAAAAATTCAACCTACGCTACACTCATTTTGCAAAAGATAACAGATCAAGATCCGTCAATTGGATAGAGTTCTTCATCAAAACTATGTATATAGTTCATTCAAATATTTGATTCATTTTAACAAATCATCCATTTCGATTTTCCAGAGAATGTTAGGAGGTATCCTCAAAACGTCCAATCTCCAAATGTCTTCAGTAACATGGGTTCTTTACTGGCTGGTTTAAACTTTTTTCTCTATTATGGTATGTTGTTGGAAAAAAAATTCAACCTACGCTACACTCATTTTGCAAAAGATAACAGATCAAGATCCGTAAATTGGATAGAGTTCTTCATCAAAACTATGTATTTAGTTCATTCACAGCATATTATGAAATGGACATTGTCCTAATGTCATGTCTTAATATACCAAACCTAATCTAGTACGTATTTTATAGAATTTTTTCCTTGTTTTTTGTCCGATATTCGTGTTTATCTAATCAAGAACTCCACTTTTGGAAAACACGTTCAATTCGAACATTTCAACGTGAATTTGCATAATATACGTGCAAACATCTCTGCAAAAATGGACATCAATGGGCGTCCAAAATCAATAAAAAAGAATTTAGCTAAAAAGATTGAGATTTTATTGTTCGTGTTACGGGTATGGGTATGAAGCTATGAACCAACGTACATTAAGATCATAAGGAGATCAAAATCCAGGATGACAAAAATAACCCATGTGTTCCAGAGGGTAGGCGAGATTTCGCTCTTGGATTTAGGGGAAAATTATTCTAAACCTGAAAGTCTAAATCTAAAGGCATATTATTCTTCTAAATCTAAACCTTGATAGGTAACCATAAATAATTATGTATGATGGACATCAATGGGCGTCCAAAATCAATAAAAAAGAATTTAGCTAAAAAGATTGAGATTTTATTGTTCGTGTTACGGGTATGGGTATTGGGTATGAAGCTATGAACCAACGCATTTCC
The DNA here is from genome assembly GCF_000475195.1 of Diaphorina citri. Classification (NCBI taxonomy): domain Eukaryota; kingdom Metazoa; phylum Arthropoda; class Insecta; order Hemiptera; family Psyllidae; genus Diaphorina; species Diaphorina citri. The sequence continues at coordinate 13,538 of NW_007380118.1, read as the reverse complement.
GTCGCTATTCAGCGTGGAAAAACGCTGAAAAACAAAAGACGAGTAAAAAGTTCTTGATCGAATCATTTTCCCTTGTGATGGGTAAAGTTCTGTCACGAACAATAGCTGCCATCATTCTCCCATGGTGGATGCTCGTGCTCATCACAGTGTAACCGTTGGCTTGATTCTAAACACATCAACTTGTTTTGACTTCCTGACCAAGAGCACTCACCCTCGCTCAAGTAACCCCTTATTTCTGGTGTCCTTGGTTGAGTGGTAACTTGTAACGATCATTTCCAATGGAAGGGGAACAGGTGCGTGTATATGTATACCTCGCATGCATTACCCTAAGCCTCGGCATGAGCATGATAGTTCTTTATAATATCGAGGGGAAGGAAGCAACCGACTGGAAATGTTTGGGAGGTTCGTGTTCCCCTTATTTCTGGTGTCCTTGGTTGAGTGGTAACTTGTAACGATCATTTCCAATGGAAGGGGAACAGGTGCGTGTATATGTATACCTGGCATGCATTACCCTAAGCCTCGGCATGAGCATGATAGTTCTTTATAATATCGAGGGGAAGCAAGCAACCGACTGGAAATGTTTGGGAGGTTCGTGTTTTGATGAATATTATATTAGGATATCTCTAGACATCTCTACGTTCCATTTTTTCGTTTTCCTGTAAAATATAGCACGATTGCAAAGCTACTTAGATACTTCGAGTAAATATTTTTAACAGCCGATATAGGAGAGTATCACCCAAAGGAGGAGAAAAATCTCTTACTTACTCCTCCTAATATTTGAGATACAAAGGAAAGGTTAAATACAGGAACATGAATGTCGCATTGGACATACGAATACGACGGTAATTCCGTGTTAATTGAATTATCGTGGAAAACAGCGCATTACCTTTTACTTTCCATCTAGGGAAAACTAGATCCAACGACCAAGTGGACATTGGATAATAATTGTTATCCTGTCGTCTTCTCTTTGATTTTAGGACGATAAGACCTCCGTAACTCCATCGTTACAGGTATTTCTACCTATTAAACGTAAACGTTAAACCTCTAAAAGATTTTCTCCAGGGATCCAGGTTCGAGCCCCCTCAAGCCCGGTACCTGTGTGCAGTTCTGCATACCGTCACGTAAGAGGTACCTTTGCATCGTTACAGGTATTTCTACCTATTAAACTTAACCCTGAGTAAGTAAAGCTCCAAAAGAAGATTTTTTCCGGGGATCTAGGTTCGAGTCCCCTCAAGCCTGGTACCTGTGTGCAGTTCTGCATACCGTCACGTAAGAGGTACCTTTACCATTTCCATAGGCAGCCTATCGAGTCTTCAATATTGAAGCACTAGGATATGTGAACTTGATCAGAATAATAATCTCGATTTGGCAACCGATCATAACAAGACCATATAGGTGAATTCCAAGAGGAGAATCAAGACAGTGCATTAAACCACTTATTCTCGATTTGGCAACCGATCATAACAAGACCATATAGGTGAATTCCAAGAGGAGAATCAAGACAGTGCATTAAACCACTTATTGGTACTACACCAAACTTCAATTGTGTGGGATATGTGGAACCATATAAGTTGTACTTAAATTGGGGCCGATTTTGCTTGAACTCTGAAATCTTAAAAGAATACGTTCCAAGGAGACAGAAATGTAAAATCACACCTCATACCACTATGAAGTTATTCAAAGTCGTACGGAACACGACTTTCCATTCCTGTGACCACAACATTCACTTATTCTGCAAATCTGGGCACGGTGTACGAAGGAAATTGCTAGTGATTTGGTGACGGCTGAAGACCAGAATATGTTTTAATCTTCATGCTACAAGATATACAAGCGAAAGATCCTTGTAAGAAATGGTTTTGTTTCGCCAAGAAGGCAGACCAAAGCTACTGCAAGCAGATTATTTAATAGTGATCACGTTTCTGAAACCTTTGACACCTAGTAGATCGGTACAGGCCACGCATTGAACTGGTTGACTGGTTCTGGCACTTCTGACTGAGGATAACAAGAAGAGAGAATGAGGGAGTGCTTTCAGTAAGAGAGATAGGGGGAAGGGAGACTACTTTGCCTAAAAAAATATCCAACTTTGCCAAAAAAGAAAAGACCTCATTCCTCTTAATTTCCTCATTTTCCGCTTCTTTGTTCCAAGTTTAAATGTTTACTTGGACTCTTTGTTTTCTTTTGTTCAAGAACAGGAACTTATCTTTATCAAGAAAACATGTCCTAATATTTCCTGTTGTAGATCTTGAAACCCAAACGATGCTATCAGAATGTATACTTATTCAGATTGTGTGCATAGCTGTAAGTTCTAAATAAGTAAAGATGCTTTATCAAGAAAACATGTCCTAATATTTCCTGTTGTAGATCTTGAAACCCAAACGATGCTATCAGAATGTATACTTATTCAGATTGTATGCATAGCTGTAAGTTCTAAATAAGTAAAGATAAATAACGTGAACATGGATTATCTTGAATCACAAGAAAACCAATACCGATTTGTACGTGATCCAGAGCCAATAGCTTCTGGTTTTGATTGTAAATCTCAAACACTATGATGGACTTACTTGTGACTACAATCCATATTATAATAAATAATCACTGAATTTATTTGAGAATTGTAATAATTGCAGATAAATCTGACAAAAAGTAAACGTACTTAGGTATATATAAAAGAGGTTGCCTGCCTTCTAGGTATTTGTGATTTGTCTGCATTAGGGAGTTATTTCCTAGGCTATTCGCTGCCACAAGTTAAAATAATTAAATTTCCACAGTCAAAAATCACACGTATTCGTTAAAATATACTTAAGAATGAGGAACTACACATATTTTGTACATTGTTACGTACATGATCCATATCTTCTCAGTGCCATACTTCAATATTTCTCATGCGAATTTGCTCTTTAAACACACATGAAATTCTCTGTTAAGACATAAAATCCTACAGGTATTTAAATCAGTGTTCCGTACATATAGGAACTGAGTTTTTCTGCACAAAGGAGTTAAGGAGTGCTCGGAGAAGAATTTACGTTCCAAGGTTAAGATAGATATAAACACGGCAAGGTACGTAAACGTAAGGTACGATTTTCTGTCGGAGATTAGGTGAAGATTCCATTGTATTTGGCCCGATAACTCATGTGACTCATGTGGACTAATCCATTACTGCTCGGATTCCAGGTATTGCTGAAACCTAATGAATGTATAAGGAGCGCATTGAACCTTTAGCACAACTTGTGTTGTGTAAAGTAACGCAGATAGTGCATTGTATTTGGCCCGATAACTCATGTGACTCATGTGGACTAATCCATTACTGCTCGGATTCCAGGTATTGCTGAAACCTAATGAATGAATAAGGAGCGCATTGAACCTTTAGCACAACTTGTGTTGTGTAAAGTAACGCAGATAGTGACTGACTAATTGACTAGGCGCTATTTTTAGCATATCCAGAAAATCGAAGTACCTAAGTACAATAGGTTATTTCTACCTATTAAACTTAACCCTGAGTAAGTAAAGCTCCAAAAGAAGATTTTTTCCGGGGATCTAGGTTCGAGCCCCCTCAAGCCTGGTACCTGTGTGCAGTTCTGCATACCGTCACGTAAGAGGTACCTTTACCATTTCCATAGGCAGGTTTGGACGGTTTTGGAGGATTTCTCAAGATTAATTCAAACATTGAAGTAGGAAATGCACACTAAATGCTCTTCATAATTTACAAAAAATTTGAGTTCAGCATTTTCTTTATAAAACATCCAGAGAAGTCAGAAGTTACCTACAAAGAGAGAAGTTTGGACGGTTTTGGAGGATTTCTCAAGATTAATTCAAACATTGAAGTAGGAAATGCACACTAAATGCTCTTCATAATTTACAAAAAAATTGGAGTTCAGCATTTTCTTTATAAAACATCCAGAAAAGTCAGAAGTTACCTACAAATGCTTTCTTGTAGGTGACTTCTGATTAAAGGTAAATCTACATAAGGCAGGCTATTGAGTCTTCAATATTGAAGCACTAGGATATGTGAACTTGATCAGAATAATAATCTCGATTTGGCAACCGATCATAACGAGACCATATAGGTGAATTCCAAGAGGAGAATCAAGACAGTGCATTAAACCACTTACTGGTACCACACCAAACTTCAATTGTGTGGGATATGGAACCATAGAAGTTGTACTTAAAGTGGGAACCATATAAGTTGTACTTAAAGTGGGGCCGATTTTGCTTGAACTCTGAAATCTTAGAAGAATACTTAAAGGAGACAGAAATGTTAAATATTCAAAGTCGTACGGAACACGACTTTCCATTCCTGTGACCACAACATTCACTTATTCTGCAAATCTGGGCACGGTATACGAAGGAAATTGCTAGTGATTTGGTGACCGCTGAAGACCAGAATATGTTTTAATCTTCATGCTCCAAGATATACAAGCGAACCTTGTAAGAAATGGTTTTGTTTCGCCAAGAAGGCAGACCAAAGCTGCTACAAACAGATTATTTAATAGTGATCACGTTTCTGAAACCTTTGACACCCAGTAGGTCGGTACAGGCCACGCATTGAACTGGTTCTAGCACTGGCACTTCTGGCTGAGGATAACAAGAAGAGAGAATGAGGGAGTGCTTTCAGTAAGAGAGATAGGGGGGAGGGAGACTACTTTGCCTAAGAAGAAAAGACCTCATTCCTCTTAATTTCCTAATTTTCCGCTTCTTTGTTCCAAGTTTTAAATGTTTACTTGGACTCTTTGTTTTCTTTTGTTCAAGAACAGGAACTTATCTTTATCAAGTAGATACTTCGAGTAAATATTTTTAACAGCCGATATAGGAGACTATCACCCAAAGGAGGAGAAAAATCTCTTACTTACTCCTCCTAATATTTGAGATACAGCACTACATAAAGTAGACTATAAGTACGTACAATGTACATACATATATAGAAAGGTTAAATACAGGAACATGAATGTCGCATTGGACATACGAATACGACGGTAATTCCGTGTTAATTGAATTATCGTGGAAAACAGCGCATTACCTTTTACTTTCCATCTAGGGAAAACTAGATCCAACGACCAAGTGGACATTGGATAATTGTTCAATCTCCATATAGATCAACAGGTAGGATGCACAGCTTCCGGACCCAGAAGCCATCACATTTCACAGACTGGTGTCAATTTAATGACTTCCACATGACTATAATTGCTACTGGTCAGTCTGGTGACATAACTCGCCAATGTGTGGGACACAGAGTGAAGTCAGCCCTTCCATTTGGAGATTCAAGGTAATTCAACACCTCACCAGAACTGTAATCATTCAATGACTCAGCAAACACCATGTGCATGCTAAAGTGATTGGTCTTTCCATCTTGGCCATCAGCTGATATCACGTGATACCGACTTACCAACTTGGAACTAGCAAGTTATGTGCTCTAATAATTTGATGTTACGAGTAACTGGAATAAATAGATTGACAAAAAGTTCGCCCTCTCGTTGTTGTATTTTCTGCATGCCTACAATATCTATAATACGAGTATGATTTAAATGTAATAGCGACACGAAATACCAAGGTTCAGATGTTCAGGGAACTTTGGACGCTTTTCTGGGATTTAACATTTGCAGACTTTGGCGATTTCAGAGAAGAATCATGGTAAATTGTTATTGTACATTGTGAATTGAGAATAATATGGCGAACAATTGACGACAATGGTAAAACCCCATCTACTTACATGGTATGTTTAAAGTACGGTTCAGGGAACTTTGGACGCTTTTCTGGGATTTAACATTTGCAGACTTTGGCGATTTCAGAGAAGAATCATGGTAAATTGTTATTGTATATTGTGAATTGAGAATAATATGGCGAACAATTGACGACAATGGTAAAACCCCATCTACTTACATGGTATATAAGTACCTACTTACCTAACCTATAATATACACACACCTACTTAAAGACTTTATACTCCATGGACTCGATTAAAAATCACTCAATCTTTTTATTAAAACTAGACAGGTTGGTTGCGTATATGAAACAACACTTTGAATTTCTTCATCCTCACGTAGGGGCACGTACCTAGTTTAGAATCTCCACTCAGGGAAATAAAAGATAGCTGATTGTCCCAATATGGAACGCTAGAACGGATTGAAGGCCTCATAAAACCTGCTGCACCGCTCATAGCTAATTACTTGCGATAACGTTTTGTGATAATGCATTAATTATGGTTAGGTATTGTAAATGTTCTGACCAAACACTGATGTTGAGGGACAACTCAGGGAAATAAAAGATAGCTGATTGTCCCAATATGGAACGCTAGAACGGATTGAAGGCCTCATAAAACCTGCTGCACCGCTCATAATAGCTAATTACTTGCGATAACGTTTTGTGATAATGCATTAATTATGGTTAGGTATTGTAAATGTTTTGACCAAACACTGATGTTGAGGGACACCATTTATCATCTTGGAGGCTGGAGCTTAATATTGACAGACATGTTCAAAACGTCTTGACAGTCCCAGTGGTATGTGGAAATGATAGACAAGAATGTATAAACTTCTACATTCTACAGTTCATCCATGACATAACGAAGAGTTATGATACTTAGATATTACATACAACAGAAAGATGATTTTAGGACATAATACTTTGAGATTGATGACTGACGAATGTAGTGACTCTCAAACATTCTCTGTAATACAGCATTCACAGGAAAAGTTTAGCACCATGTGATAGGAGGGAGGAGGGGGGTTACGTTTACGTTATACTTTTTTCAATGTAGGTATACCTACACGTTATATGTTGAAGGCCTCCTCATAAAACCTGCTGCACCGCTCATAGCTAATTACTTGCGATAACGTTTTGTGATAATGCATTAATTATGGTTAGGCATTGTAAATGTTTAGACCAAACATTGATGTTGAGGGACACCATTTATCATTGAAGGCCTCATAAAACCTGCTGCACCGCTCATAATAGCTAATTACTTGCGATAACGTTTTGTGATAATGCATTAATTATGGTTAGGTTTTGTAAATGTTTTGACCAAACACTGATGTTGAGGGACGCCATTTATCAACTTGGAGCTTAATATTGACAGACATGTTCAAAACGTCTTGACAGTCCCAGTGGTATGTGGAAATGATAGACAAGAATGTATAAACTTCTACAGTTCATCCATGACAGTTCATCTATGACATAACGAAGAGTTATGATACTTACATATTACATACAACAGAAAGATGATTTTAGGACATAATACTTTGAGATTGATGACTGACGAATGTAGTTATAAGGTGGTACGTCAAAATCTCTGAAAATTTCAAGTGGTACGTGTTTACTAAAAGGTTGAGAACCCCTGAATTAGATCGTAGAAGCAAAAGTTCATGGATAGATATTTTTCTAATTTTTATAAGGAAATGAAATTAATTCTCTGTAGTTCTGCACATAGGGGCCTTTGCAAAACTATAGCGAATTCGTACTTGAGAACTGGTCATGGCTAAAATTAATCAAATACCATAAAACCAAGAACCTTGTGTGTTACATTATTATCGACTTGATTGATCATTATTGTAGCATTACTTACATGCCTTAATTAATCTTTTAATCGTTACTTATACAGTGGAACCTTTTACTGAAGCCTGACATGAGAAATTTTCCTTGACCATCCTATAGGAATTTATATCTGGATGAAAAATTTTACTGGTAAAACGTTATATGTACATACCTACCTACCTACCACTATCGATTATAGTCAGGAAATGATGCCTACACGGGAAAGGGGTAGGATACAAGATACAGACTACGGGTAGGAGACGAAATAAAAAACTCTTGTTGGGTAATTTAGGTATTAATAACTTTCAGTATTCGCAAATCTTTTCAAAGAACTTGGGGTTTTAGCTGAAAGACTCGAGACAATTGATTTTTTCCAGCGAAAAAAAAACCCTATTCCATTTTTATCGCCTTTGTTACAGAAACAGTTAGGTACTATGGGTGCATGCGAATATGTCGGCTGAATTTAATGGCTTTTCTAACTTGAAAATGACTTAAACTTTTACATTTATTCTGAGCTATAAAATTGAAACAGAAGGAAAAAATGATAATACAAAAAAATAGTGTAATAACTTCGAGATTTTGGTTACAAAATCATCAAAATTTCGCAACATACTCGTAAGATGTTCATGTTGTTTCATGGAATCGTTATGTGTTTTTGACAGACATACGTGATTGAGTAATAAGGATACGTAGTGAGCATTAAATTAGTTGTTATTGTGCTTACTTATAAGAGTCTAATTAAAACAGATATATCTCGGGGTTTTAGTTCATTTACTTAAACCAAAGATAAAGGGATGGCTTGAACATAACATAGCTACAACCAACAAAACTGAGCATGCATTTTCACACACCAAATCAATGGACAAAATATCTACTCGGTACTTTTATAACTACAAGTTCATCTGCTCATCCACTAATAAATCTGTCATTAGGACAACATGTGTAAAAGATCCTCTATTCTTTTCAACAAATCCGGAATGATAAGGAGCAAAACCTAGTGTGTCACTTGAAGACAAATTAACATATCTACATCTCAGGACAAGTATCAAGTTCATTGAGACTTATATCTGGTCCTCACATGCTGTATATGGGGTTTAAGGAGTCCTATTTCAAGACAATGGGGTAATTGGGTAAGGAAGGTTGGATTCTTGGAACCCCATGTGTTTGGAGGGGTTTGTCCGTTCAAAATGTTCAACCCTCATGAAATTCAGTTGCCTCATTGTGTGTTCGCTTTTGTTCTACAGAAGCTTCTTCCTGTAATTACAACATTAAGATCATAAGGAGATCAAAATCCAGGATGACAAAAATAACCCATGTGTTCCAGAGGGTAGGCGAGATTTCGCTCTTGGATTTGGGGGACGTTCATATTGTGTACAAGGATTGTGTACCAGAATTGTGTAGGTAATAGGAAAGATGAAAAATTTTCATTGCCACATGTGTAAGACCTTATTACTAAGAGGTGATTTCTTCTGGAAATACTTTAAGGGTCCTATATGTAATTGAAATTATTCTAAACCTGAAAGTCTAAAGGCATATTATTCTTCTAAATCTAAACCTTGATAGGTAACCATAAATAATTATGTATTCTAAATTATTGACAATGTTACAATAGTAAGTGATTCCAATGAATTGAAATCGACTGTTAATTCTAACAAAGAACCAATTCTAAAGTAACTATTTATACAGTTTACAGTAACGAGGTAACGACTCTTTATTCTAAAATTACCTATTTACAGTTATTGAACTCTCGACTCCCAATAATGGCAGCCAATTAATATGAAACTATGGTAATTACTGCACACGGTCATATAGACCTCAAAACATTTAATTGATGTCACGATACCATTGAATGATGATCAATTGACTACTTACTGCCGATTTTATAATTGATATCCCAATCGTCGTAATACTGCAATGAATATTATCGTTCCATGACTAACATACTCATCGAAATTCTCAAATTATTCAATTGCTCTCCTATTCCTTTGTCCAAATGTTCTAAAGTGTGGAGAAGAATTCGAATTTGTGATGGAGGACAAGGTGTCCGACAAATTTAAGAAATTAGAATACTACTCTGAATTAGAAGACTAAAACAATCAAGATATAAAATTGTACTAGGTAGATGTAAATGTCATGAACTTATTTTCCAGAAGCATCCATATTGGAAGAAGAGAAATAAGCATGACACTAACTTTTAAATTGAATGAAGAAATGAAGAGCATAATCATTACAACTTAGGTACTTACATTTCAACATCACAAGGTGCAAATTTCGGTTTAACTTTTAACCTGCAAAACCTAGCCATGTCTAATGACGTCATACAACAATTACTTCTTTATAAACGTGGCCACAAGCTCGACGTGGCTAACCTATTATTTAAATCGAAGGTTATCATCATCAGAGAGGATAAAAACACTTTTTTTCTGACCAAATGAAGCAATACCACGGATAATTTTAACTGTTGAATGTCGTATTAGAATCCTGATGGACTTAACCACTAGTGCATTGGTGAATCTCAAGATAAGAATGCTCAATGATCATTGGATTGGGACATGGAGAGAAAGGAGGACACTCAAGTCATCAACATTGAATGAAAATGGTCGGATAGCTTTTACCGCAGATATTGCCAGAGTATTTTTAATCGTGCGAAATTAACTGAGAAAAGCAGTTCTTCAGATTCATTCAAGTTAGTATGAAAAAATTCAGTACTTACTAACTCTTAAAAGTTAAGCGTCTTTTAAGTAATAAAACTTGGTCCTATGTTAGCAGGATAAGTAATGTTATCCAAGAAGGATGCATTCCTGAAAAATTCTATTCCATCTCTAACATAGAATATACATGACTGGTAAGTAAGTATGTACTCATATTCATATTATTAAATATTATTATCGATTACAACCCGTTCTTCAAATTAATACCGAAGTAATCGGACTTTGAGATTTCGTGACCTCGCGAAATAAATCGCTAAGCGCCAGGCTTTAACTTTTAATTAAAAACTTATATTCCCAACAGAAATCAAATCTCGGCATCTGTTCATAGTCCACAATCCACACTACTATCCGCTACAAATAACATAATGATCGGTCTGAATTCTTCAACAAATTATACAAAACTAACACCGAGCTGAGCTGGACTTTTAATTTTTAATATACCGGATGGATCTGGTTGGTCTAATGAGCTTGCAATATAGAGTTCAGTGGTTTCAGTCAATTTGAGTTCTTATGCACCTTAAATTATACCACAAAACAGTTAAATTTCACTGTGGACTCTATGCTTCTAGTAAAAGCAAATTCATATAGCAAAACCCTATAACTCATTTGTATGAGGAGTGCCCTCTCTTGGAGTGAGTGACTTGAGGTGAATAAGTCTCCGATTTTTGGTTCATCCTGCATGATTTAAGGTAAGTGGAACCTAATTCCTAAACCAATCTTGGACTACTGCCATACCAGTGGTATATCTTGAGCAATGAATCAATGATTTTAGTGGATCAAAAAGTTAGTGTTCCTAAAGTCCAAAAATAACTCGTTTATAAACTGGATCTAGTGTGAGGTGCCTACCATTCTGATACATACATCAAGATACTTACTAGAGTTTATAATTCCTCCACTGGGACATGTTGTACCTACACTCCACCACTATCTGATTTCAAAAAACACATAAAAACAAACCAATAGTGCGGACATTTAAATAGTCTCTCCATTTACTTACGTTTTTAAGTTGGTTCTTACTTAAATTGGTTCTTAAAAGTGTATTGAGATTGAGTTCTTTACGTGCCCGTACTTCACCCAAGAACTTGTCTATGTAGGTACCTACTCTACGTATGTACTGGAACTATAAGGGAGTCTTATCGCTCCAAAACCGAAGAGTGATAGGAGAAAGCCAGAACGAACCCTATCTGTTTCTGATAAAGTTAGCCCCGGTCTGCCCCGGACGGAACTCGAACCCGCAACCTAGCGCTTACAAGGCAGACAGGCCTTCTAAGCTAACTAGGTATTATGTAGGCTGGAAAAAATATTTTCATTTTTCGTTTAAGTAAATGGAACTTGAAACCCAAACCACCAGAAGCTATGGGATAAATTGTAAGAAAAAATAGGTTTTGTTCTAACCCCTACATTTCCTGTTATACCTACTCATGTCACGGTAGTATTCGATCAATCAAACACCTTGTCTGTTACTGATAGAATCCCGGATATCTTACCTGGAAATATTGCTACTGGTTGACTTGGACATGGTGAAGTCAGGGCCTTCAATATCATCGATACCCTTGTGTACGGACACTTCATCCAAGTCTTTCCCGAGAGCTGCAGACCGCGCCTGCATAGCGGCCCGATACTCTGGGGTAGATAGGGAGCCTAGAGTAGGCTTTACGTAGCTGAAAAAATAATAATAATGTTGCTAAGTATTCAGTATGCTAAGCATTACTAGTGATGGGTCGTGGGTAAATACCCACTGGGTGGGTAAATAAAAATTGGGTATTTACCCGGGTATTTATCCACCCCCAGGGTGGGTAAATACCCGGGTATTTTTAAAAAAAGAAGAAAAATGAACAAAAAACATCGTCACTTGATTTTTTTTTAATTTCCCGGGCACAATTCGACTGAGGCGCTTCTTGAAAATACCCGGGTATTTATGAAAATTGGGTATTTACCTGGGTAAATACCCAGGGTATTTACCCCAAAAATAAGTACCCGGGTATTTACCCATCACTAATCGTTACTTATACAGTGGAACCTTTTACTGAAGCCTGACATGAGAAATTTTCCTTGACCATCCTATAGGAATTTATATCTGGATGAAAAATTTTACTGGTAAAAAAAATTACACATACGACATACCACTAAGTAAGTAGATATCTCTAAACATTATTATCTACCTAGTCTGTTATCTAATGGTGGAAATCGTTGACAATAATTCAGCTGTGATAAAGTATTCCAATATTGCCACTCTCTTACTTAACCGGATATACACACTAGAAAGAATAAAAAAATAGTCAGTAGAGTCAGATATTAAATTAAATCCAAGTGCCTAGCTGTGTGCATATGAAAGTCACTCAAGTAGGACTGTAAACTGTAAATACATAAAGATGTCACTAATGACAGTAATGATAATGACTCTCATAGCAATATTTACCTGGAGACATTCGTTTAATGAGACGTAATATACTTGTTAACTGGATTAATTCCTCAAAAATGATGTCTCTTGTTTTTATTGCATTCTTTGGTCATTATTCTTGGCGAGATGTGAAATACTTGAGGATGAAACTTCCAAGGTGGGAATAAAGAACCAAGGTAATATATAGGACAGTTTAGGAGTGCACATAATGAATAATGAACGCTGCATAAAATCAGATGTTTAGCATTCCTCTTTCTGTAAACCATTCTCCATATATTGCGTCCCTTAAGATTACCATGATGTCCATGATCAAAGAATCATTATCACGTACGTATTCATTTATTAGTCAAAGAACACTTCAGTAATTAGGAATATTTTTTTTTCTAAGTATTTCAGTAGTCATCACAAACATAAGCTATATACAGCATTCACAGGAAAAGTTTAGCACCATGTGATAGGAGGGAGGAGGGGGGTTACGTTTACGTTATACTTTTTTCAATGTAGGTACCTACACGTTAGTAATCATTCAATGACTCAGCAAACACCATGTGCATGCTAAAGTGATTGGTCTTTCCATCTTGGCCATCAGCTGATATCACGTGATACTGACTTAGCAACTTGGGACTAACAAGTTATGTGCTCTAATAATTTGATGTTACGAGTAACTGGATTAAACCAATCATCAGAATTCAAACTTTAGAGAACACTTTACTTAGGGGGTCGTTTTGTGCTATCTCTTTTGTAACATATCTCTCGGATATACAGCTGTGTCCACACAGTCGACGCCGTTGAACGAAGAGGTGAATCTATGTTGTCAAGACAGAGTACGAATTCAGTCGACTTCGATCGAGGCGTCGACTATGTCTGGACACAGCCTTATACCATCGTAAGTACTACTACTT
>NW_007380117.1:27482-30621 GCF_000475195.1 Diaphorina citri | reverse complement strand
TAAGTTTAAGACGTTAGACTTAGAAATCCTGTCAAAATCAAGCCCCTGGATGTAAGCTTGCGTGCTAACTGGGATATTTCCTCCCTACCTACCCTACATAATAATATTTCCTGAAACCATTCTGAATAACTCCTATTTTACCACAAATACCCCTACTTTCTCCTAACTGAAAAAGATTCTAGATATAGGTATTTTTTTTTTTTTTTTTTTATTTTTTACCATTTTTAGATTTCATATCAAAAGCGTAATAAATTAAAAGCAAGTAAAAGAGATACATCAACTTAAAAAGAAAGTAATAAAATGAAGTCGGTATGTATGTTAGGTACCTACGTATTACACCTAATTACACCTAGGTACATAAAGATAGTTAAAAATATGTAGGTATATTATCTACATTCTACTTACTAACTTAAAATGTGACAAAGGGGAGGGTAGGTGCAGAGAAAGAGGGAAGGTAGGTTTAAATTTGGAAATTCAATTCAACATATTACATAAAAATACCTAACCCACAGCCTACTGTACAGTGCATAATACTTATACTGGTAATAAATACAAAATATGTAGACACCATTGAATGTGCAAAACACGGACGGATTTTCAAAACAGGCAAGGAATATTCAAATAGAACTACTGAATACTGAAATAGGTAGCAACGAATATTCAAACAGCACTACTGAATACTGAAATCGTGAAACAGTAACACATAACACGACTGAAATTTTCGAAAAAGCAACAAATATAACAAAGGATAATTGAATTAATTGATATAGGTAAATCAGATCTCAATGGAACACAAATGAGAAATAAATTACCTTACCTCTCTCTCTCTCCTTCTCCTCTCTCTCCCTCTCTCTCCCTTGATTTCTATAGGACCTAATTATACAGGGTGTACAGAAGTTAACGTACATACCAAACTGTTACGGGTTACGGGAAACAAAGCTCAAACCTCTTAAAAAATCCTATAGCTAAATACATATAGCTACATTAATTTTCATTTCCCTACATTAATATCACGATTTAGAAGAAGGAGAGAAAAAAGGAAAAAAGTAAGAAAAAAAAAAACAGAATTGAAAAATTGTCTGACTTTTGAAACACACTGTATACCGGCTTATAGGTTCCCCTTTCGGAAATTTCACGGCACGCCACTGCTTATTATTTTTTGCTCAATATCTCTATCTCACTCTATGCAATACTCGTACATATCTCTATCTCACTCTAAAGCCGAATAGGTAGGTCTATTTCTATCTCACTCCAACTCATTCCATGTATTCCTAAGGAAAAAAAAAAAAAAAAAAAAAAAAAAAAAAAAAAAAAAAAAAAAAAAAAAACAGAATTGAAAAATTGTCTGACTTTTGAAACACACTGTATACCGGCTTATAGGTTCCCCTTTCAGAAATTTCACGGTACGCCACTGCTTATTATTTTTTACTCAATATCTCTATCTCACTCTATACTATACAATACTCGTACATATCTCTATCTCACTCTAAAGCCGAATAGGTAGGTCTATTTCTATCTCACTCCAACTCATTCCATTTTAGAAGAAGAATGATTCAAGGAAGATTTTTTTTCCAATGAAAATTTTAGTCCTTTTCCTGCTTCCGTATCTTTTTCGTGTATTCTCCTCCTCCTCCTTCTTCTTCTCCTCCTTCTCCTTCTTCTCCTTCTTCTCCTCCTCCTCCTTCTTCTCCTCCTCCTTCTTCTCCTCCTCCTTCTTCTTTTTCTCCTCCTCCTCCTTCTTCTCCTCCTCCTTCTTCTCCTCCTCCTTCTTCTTCCTCCTCCTCCTTCTTCTTCTCCTCCTTCTCCTCCTCCTCGTTCTTCTCCTTCTTCTCCTCCTTCTTCTCCTCTTTCTTCTTCTCCTCCTCAACTCATTCCATGTATTCCTACTCTATACCTTAGTTGTCTTCTCTGTCTAATTCTTTTCATCTGTCTCTTTCTATTTCTTTCACTTTCTTCTCTCTCTCTCTTTATCTATCGTATCTTCTTTTGCTTGGAAACTTGAACGGCTAAAACTTTACTTGAACGGGTAAAACTTTTCAAAAGGAAAAAAAAGGTATTAGAGAGAGAGATAGAGACACACAGAAGTTATTGCAGAAACTTTTACTATGTTAAAGCAGTTGTTCTCTCTCTCTCTCTCCTAGGTACCTATAAGTTGTCTAAAGGCTTTTCCTTATTGAAACCATTTCTAGCATGTAGGTATAAAATATTCTGCAAATGCTTAGAATAGGAAATACTGGGAATAATAGAATAAAAAATGTTGGAAAGAATAAAAAGAGAGAAAAAAAAAATGATGTAAGTAAATGGAGACAAGGGATAAGACAGAGAGAGAGAGAGAGAGAGAGATTTTAATTTTATTTTTAGTTCTGCACATTGCATATGTACGTAGATTTATACGGCACACACTTAATCTGTCCACACTCCACAGCGGCACCATAGGAAAAAAACCTCAGATCTTACCTAGATATACGTTGAACATTATAGGTACATACCTACATACCTTTACTAAAGGACCTTGCCAGCCTAGTTAGCTTGAAGGGTAGCGCGTCTGCCTTGTAAGCGCTAGGTCGCGGGTTCGATTCCCGCCCGGGGTGGATTTTACCCTTTCGATCCCGGACCGGCTGGCGTTCTCCTATTCTGTCTGCCTTCTCTCTTTGCTTTCGGGACGATAAGTTAGAGTTCGCTCTATCAATCCTCCTAAAAAAAAGACCTTTAGTATCTTGACTAAAACCTTACGGCGGGTTCGATTCCCGCCCGGGGCGGATTTTATCCTGATGGTATAATTTTCGTTCTCAGAACGGCTGGCTTTCTCCTGTCCTGTCTTCCTTCTCTCTTCGATTTCGGGACGATGAGACCAGGCTCTCTCTTTTTTTTCTTTTATTTATATTGTTTTTTATTTATTTTATGAAGGATTTTATTACAGTTGAGGGAGATTTGTGTGATTATGGGGTGTCATGTCGGTATGGGTTACGTTACCGGTAGCTATGGGTGGGCGGGATATGGCGAAAGAGGAGTCTGATTTTATAAAGATTGATAAAAGAGCATGAGACTCTTAGTGACTGGTGTCCTTCATTCCAATAAAAAATAAAGCATGAAAAAAAATTCTCGCAAACTGTCTCCCTTGCACATTACGATACCAAGG
>NW_007380117.1:0-27218 GCF_000475195.1 Diaphorina citri | reverse complement strand
ATTTAGCTACGGGTTGATCAGTGTCAATATAGGGTGAAGAAAAAAAGCACCTCACGATTATGTGTGTATGTTATTGATTCGTTTTCAAACTGTTAAATTTTACACGATCGTGCATTTTAAGAAGTAGCCGAGGTTGGTAACTTGAACCTCTTGTTATTATTGTTAGTATTATTATTTTCAACTTGATCCAATCAAATACCTACCTACCTACCTATGACCCAAAGGGATCAGGGTGTAAAAAAAAAAAAAAAAACAACAGGGTGTTCCAATTGAAAAACAAAGCTTGATTTAGGTAGATACATATGTAGGTATTAGTACAAAGCCGTAGATTATTTTCTCTTCTCCCTCTATACGTTATTTTACGCCACTGCTCTCTTCTCTCCTGTCTTACAGAACAGATTAGATTTTTCCTTTTAATTTCAAGTCCTCACTCTGAAGAGTAGGATAAGGAAGAGAAGGAGGAGGACGAGGAGTAGGAGGGAGACGATGAGGAGGAGAGGGCCAGGGTGATGAAGGAGGAAGAGAAAGAGAAGGGAGAGGAGAAGAAGAAGAAGAAGAAGAAGAAGGAGGAGAAGAATTAGAAACAGGAGCAGGAGAAGAAGAAGGAAGAAGAGGAGGAGAAGGAGGAAGAGGAGGAGAAACAGAGAAAGAGAAGAGAGGCAGAAGAAGAAGGAGGATAAAGAGGAGAAGAAGGAGGAGGACTATTAGGAGGAGGAGAAGAAAAGGGAGAGCTTACTCAAGTGTTGAGATGAGAAAACTCAAGAGCTCTTCTCGGATGTAATTTTCTGTTTCATGGAATTCGTGTTTCACAACCAGGTAATAGAGTTCTCGTTTTTATTTTTACCTTAAGAAAAAAGAGGGGAGAGGATTTTTGATGGCAATCATTTGTTACTTGCTTCTTCTTCTTCTTCTTCTTCTCCTTCTTCCTATTCCTCCTTCACGTCTTCCGCCTCTTTTTCATCCCCTTCCTCTGGATTTCTTTCCTTTGACTTACTTCTCTTCTTCAAACTCCTATTTTTCTTTCTTCTCCTTCCTCCTCTTCTCTTTATCCTCTTCCTTCTTCTCTTTTACTTCATTCTTCTTTACGGCCTACTTTTTAATCTCTTCTTCTTCTTCTTTCTCAAATTTCTTCTTCTAGATTTTTAGAAGAAGAATGATTCAAGGAAGATTTTTTTTCCAATGAAAATTTTAGTCCTTTTCCTGCTTCCGTATCTTTTTCGTGTATTCTTCTCCTCCTCCTTCTTTTTCTCCTCCTCCTTCTTCTTCTCCTCCTTCTTCTTCTCCTCCTCCTTCTTCTTCTCCTCCTTCTCCTTTTTCTCCTCCTCCTTCTGCTCCTCTTTTTCTTTATCCTGCGTCTTTTCTTTCTCGTCATCTTCCTCTTCTTATTCCTTCATCTTGTCCTCCTTTTTCTTCTCTCCGTTTGGGCAGGTTTTGCCTTAGGACAAAGGGCAGGTTTTGCCTTAGGACTAAGGGCAGGTTTTGCCTTAGAACTACGGGCAGGTTTTGCCTTAGGACTAAGGGCAGGTTTTGCCTTAGAACTACGGGCAGGTTTTGCCTTAGGACAAAGGGCAGGTTTTGCCTTAGGACTAAGGGCAGGTTTTGCCTTAGGACGAAGGGCAGGTTTTGCCTTAGGACTAAGGGCAGGTTTTACTTAGGGCGAAGGGCAGATTTTAGTGTAACTGTAACGTAAAGGTGTGGACTGCTTGAAAATGTTGGAAGAAGATTGGAATAAGAAGAGAAAAGAACCATGTAGGTAGCCCTAAAAATCATAAATTAAAACTCATAACGCGGGTTCCATTCCCGCCGGGCGGGTTTTATCCTGAACGGATAATGTTCGTTCTCGGAACGTCTGGCCTTCTCCTACCCTGTCTTCCTTCTCTCTTCGATTTCGGGACAAAAAGACCTGAGCAGTTACAGTTCCCTCTGTCAAACCTCTAAGATACTTTTGAATAGAGTGGTATAGTATCTGTTTTTAGTGTGAGTGTGTATACCTATCTAGTGTGGAAGTGTGAGTGTGTGTCTGTAAGTGTGAGTGTGTAATTGCTAGACCCTTTCCCCTCTCAGTTCAAATTAGGCAACCATTTCTCAACGGTCAGATCCTATCTCTTGTAGGGGAAAGATATATAAATATATACCTATATGAACAAGAACAATCAACTACGTAAATATACATTCTTAAATCTCTCAAAAGTAGTATTATAATATAAGCAGAAATATACCTATGGGTAGTTATACCTAATAGTTATATCTGGCAATCCTACATTGCTTAGATTAGTAATAGTTAAAAACAACTATTTTCTAATAACAACCTATTTTGAACTAACTATTTCTAAGCCAAACACATGCATACACTTCTCCCATTCTCTTCCATTCCTTTCTTTCCCATACTACTCTTCTCCACGTTGATTCGCCACATATCTTCCTCATTTCTTCATCCCATCTAGTTTTAGGTCTTCCTCTTTTCCTTTTCTTCTCTATTGGCCACCATTCCATCAGTCGTTTAGTCCATGGAACACTAATAACAGAAAGGAATGAGATAGGTACCAAGAATAATAGCAGAATTTTACCAACAACTATATAGTGACCCAAAGAGAGAGGATCAACTAAAGGAAGAAGAGCAATTGAATGAAAGCGGTGATGAAGAACAAGATATAATTGAAAGAATTGAAATTCTCCTTCTTACCTTTTCGTAGGGTGAATTTTCGAGGGAAAATATTGTGCCCCTCCTCGCCCTTATCTTTGTCTATTCAATGCAGGAGGGTGTGATTTTATGAGGGGTGTGCTTTTGACTCTTACTGAACTTTATCAATGTCCACCTCCGGGGGCCCTGTAAGTACAATCGGGTCCAAAATCCAATAAGAAAATTACCTAAATGTGTGTTGAACATTTCAGCTACTTTTCAGCAAAATCTGTCAAACCGTTCGAGCTTTATAGAGAAACAAACAGGAAACATGCAAAATCGATATCAAATATTAGTCCGTTTGCTGCGCTCTGCTGCGAAATTAGTCCGTTTGCTGCGCTCTGGTTCGATCCCCAAACGGAGCGGATTTTCTCCTAAACAGATATTAAGGTTCGTTCTCGGAACGGTTGGCTTTCTCCTATCCTGTCTTCCTTCTCTGTTCGCTTTCGGGACGATGAGACCTTAGCTCGTACAGTTCCTTCTATCAAACCTCTTGAGGGAAAATTCGTAAATACGCCCCTGATTGTGTTGGTTTACCATTTCTTATCGTGAGATGAGAGAAGAGATTTGTCAGGAGAAGGAAAAAAATATATAAGGGATTGAATGATAATAGAGTTCTCGTTTTTATTTTTACCTTAAGAAAAAAGAGGGGAGAGGATTTTTGATGGCAATCATTTGTTACTTGCTTCTTCTTCGTCGTCTTCTTCGTCTTCTTCTTCTTCTTCTTCTTCTTCCTATTCCTCCTTCACGTCTTCCGCCTCTTTTTCATCCCCTTCCTCTGGATTTCTTTCCTTTGACTTACTTCTCTTCTTCAAACTCCTATTTTTCTTTCTTCTCCTTCCTCCTCTTCTCTTTATCCTCTTCCTTCTTCTCTTTTACTTCATTCTTCTTTACGGCCTACTTTTTAATCTCTTCTTCTTCTTCTTTCTCAAATTTCTTCTTCTAGATTTTTAGAAGAAGAATGATTCAAGGAAGATTTTTTTTCCAATGAAAATTTTAGTCCTTTTCCTGCTTCCGTATCTTTTTCGTGTATTCTTCTCCTCCTCCTTCTTTTTCTCCTCCTCCTTCTTCTTCTCCTCCTTCTTCTTCTCCTCCTCCTTCTTCTTCTCCTCCTTCTCCTTTTTCTCCTCCTCCTTCTTTTTCTCCTCCTCCTTCTTCTTCTCCTCCTTCTTCTTCTCCTCCTCCTTCTTCTTCTCCTCCTTCTCCTTTTTCTCCTCCTCCTTCTTTTTCTCCTCCTCCTTCTTCTTCTCCTCCTTCTCCTTTTTCTCCTCCTCCTTCTTTTTCTCCTCCTCCTTCTTCTTCTCCTCCTTCTCCTTTTTCTCCTCCTCCTTCTTTTTCTCCTCCTCCTTCTTCTTCTCCTCCTTCTCCTTTTTCTCCTCCTCCTTCTTTTTCTCCTCCTCCTTCTTCTTCTCCTCCTCCTCCTTCTTCTTCTCCTCCTTCTTCTTCTCCTCCTCCTTCTTCTTCTCCTCCTTCTCCTTTTTCTCCTCCTCCTTCTCCTCCTCCTCCTCCTTCTTCTTCTTTTTCTTCACCTATTTATTTCTACCGTGACGTCTTGATCCCTCTCATTCGATTGTTCTGTCCATTACATTTTTCCTTCAAAAGCCTCCTGCCTGTTTTTCTTCCTAATCCTCCAATTCCTTTTCCCCCTCTTCTTTCTCTTCCTCTATCCTTACCCTATCCTCTTCTCCTCTTTTATCTATGGATTCTATACATAGCTTTAATTTTTCCCCTCCTTATTCTCTCCTCCTCCTTCTCTTCTAACCTTTTAACTATAGCTTGTATTTCTCTTCTCCTTGCTCTCTTTGTACTCTATCTTCTTCTTCTCCCTTCTTTCTTTGGTTCCTCCTCTTTCTTCCTTGGCTTTTACTTCCTCTTCTCCTCCTCCTCCTCCCAATCTCTCTTTCCTATTCCTCCTCTTTCCCCTCTTCTCCTCTCTCCTCTCTGGGTTTTATTTTTTCTTCTCATGGTATTCTGTTGCCTTTATCTTTCCGCTTTGTTTGTTTTGCGATTTTTCAACTGTCTTCATTTCGAGTGGATTCCCTTTTTCCCTTTTCTTTGTACTTTTTTACATTTTTTCTTTTTCTTTTCTAACATCTCTTTTTTTTCCCAAGGAATTTTTCTCCTAAGAGAGTTTGAACTTGTTTTATTATCATGATAATGACTGCAGGTTTGGGGTTTATTGTGGGTTTTAATCTCTTATTACTTATTAGATGTGGTTTGAACTGTTTTCTTCTAACTGAAGAGATAAAATCCAGGGCTTTTTTTTATGATTAAAGTAACTAGTGATCTAGATAAATACCTACTTAGTTGTTAACTCGATCAACCTCTCAATCTGGTGGTTGGTGGTTCGAGTCCCAGTCAAGTTGTAGTGGAATTGGGTGGGACATATCATAAGATGCAAAGACAATAGATGGACTAAACGACTGATGGAAAAAAAAATATATATATAAAAAAAAAATCCCGTTGACAAACTTGACATTTCCGAAAGTTAAAATACGTTATTACTCCAGGATTTTCAAGGGACACGCTGTAATACCACAGGAAAAAATACAAAGTAAAAAGTGGAAATAAAAAGAAGCGTAGGTATACACAAAGCTTCATGTAAAATATTTTTGTTTTTCTTCAAAAACAATTTTTTCCAGGAGGGTCCCTCCTTCCCTCCTTTAGTACAGGAGTAAGAGTAACCGTTGTAAATTGGAGCTGAAGACAGGTCAGGGTTAGAATCGTTTTAATTTCAAAGATATTTGATAGCGGTCCTCAGGGAAGGAGGACAGAAAAACCGTTCCGAGAACGATCCTTATCTGTTTAGTATAAAGTTAGCCCCGAGCGGGAATCGAACCCGCGACTAAGAGAGGATATAGTGGAATTTTAACCGCGATCCTGGGTTACAAGAACTCATTCTCCATTACAAGGAAAGAAATTTCATATCGTGCTTGAAATTTGAAAACATTAGAGAGTAGGTAATGAAAAACACGTGTTGTGTAAATGTACTTCACTCAAACCTAATTACTTTTCACCCTCTTGGTGCTGAGCTTTTTATTTCTTCTGCTGGAAAAATTGCTCTCCACACTCTTTTATGTACACCTTCCTACTTCCTACCTTCCTTTCTTGTATGAAATTATGAAACGTTATGAAACGTTTTGATTCTGAGCAACCTCCGTGGCTGACTGTATATCACACTGGGCTTGCACGCTGGAGGTCCCGGGTTCGGTTCCCGGTGGGGTCGAAGTTTTTTCGGCTCTGTGCTTGGAGTTCGGGGTGTACTCAGCCTCGTGAGGACACTGGAGGGGCTACTTTAGTCGTGTAGCGACCCCGACTATTGATTGGTGGAAATTAATGGTATGTAAGTGAGGCACTGAGTCTTAGTAGTGCTGTCATACCCACAAATGTTGTGAAGAAGCTTCCTGCTTCACCACAAACAAATAATACATGATTTGATTGATTCTGACTCAGTCTCAGTTTTGGGCCGGCCAGTCACTATCAGGTAGACCAGACAGGCAGATCTGATCAGGTCTACCTGATAACTGATAAGTGAGTAGCAGGCCTTACTAACATACTTAAAACTATACATACTACAGTTAAGCATTCCATACCTCGGGTGGAATCGAACCCACGCCCTCCTGATTACCAGGCGAGCTGAGCACTACACCACCGAGGCGGGCGATAAGAAACTCGTTTGAACCGAAATCCAGGACTCGCGGACGGGACTAATTCACGTGACTACAAAGTTTACTGATAAGATAACACAACTGATAACAGAGGTACATAACGTACACTATGGATGTTTGCAAAAAGGCACAGTTTGTTGTTGATTCATTTTAGCAATCTTGAGAATGAGAGTCGCGACGGAATTACGGTAATAAAATGTCTTGAATTATGTCCATAATCACCTAGATATGAAAAATCGGACGGCAGACCGCTAAGAACTTCTTTAAAAGCGTTAACTAAAGGGCTAAAAGGATAGTTAAATCACCCAACATGCTTACAATCTACAATGGAAATTGCATGCAAGTCAGACAAGATTGCAAATAAAAGGAAACACATAAGAGATATTTCG
Source organism: Diaphorina citri (assembly GCF_000475195.1). Lineage (NCBI taxonomy): Eukaryota > Metazoa > Arthropoda > Insecta > Hemiptera > Psyllidae > Diaphorina > Diaphorina citri. The sequence continues at coordinate 20,481 of NW_007380117.1, read as the reverse complement.
CATTTGGATTTTGGATGTTACCCGGTTTCGTTCAAAACCCATCCGGTCCAATTGCACTTCAGAACTGGAAATATCCGATTCAATCTGACTAGTGACAATGATTCAGAATAAGTCAGATCATCTCATGATCTAGAATTCTAGATCCAGTAGTTGGTCGCTCCCCATATTGAATACCTGATGTTATGTTCCGTACATCGCTCCGCGCCCGACACTTTGCGAAGAAGTCCGAAGATCAAAAAGATGTTTTTATAGGGCAAACATGAACAAATATACCTACTATATCAAGGTAATCAAAGTTTCAAAAAATACCCCTAGCTACACTTACTAGCTAGGGGCCATTCGATCGGCTGATTGCTTTGGGCTGACATTTGGTTTTGGCTACAAAGAAATTACGAATGGATGCCCTTCACACTCAACCTTTGTTATTTCTTTAGCAAGGGAAATTGCAGGCTGGAATTTGCCCCGAACCTAATGAAAATGAATCCCATGAACTTGACCTGTTTCCTCCTCAGTCGACACGAACTTATGCTATCAAGCTAAAGTTTTAGACGAGAAAGATTCAGCTTTAAGTAATACATTGTGCTTGTGATGGATGATTAAAGAAATAAAAGACTCCACAGTACAGAGGAGAGGGTTACCTATTACCTAACCTAACGTATTAAATTCGTACTATTATGGTACCTTCTAGTATTCACGGAGATTCAGACTGATTCAGAGTTCAATTAGTCGAAATCTCCGTGAATAGTGAATAAAAGACTCCATAGTACAGAGGAGAAGTTACCTAACTTATTATTTATTATTATTATTATTATGTTAAGGCGGTCTCTTCCGATCCTTCGTGTGCCGCGTCCATTTTTAGTTTAGGACTATTGCACTAACCTAACTTATTAAATTCATACTATTATGGTACCTTCTAGTATTCACGGAGATTCAGACCGATTCAGAGTTCAATTAGTCGAAATCTCCGTGAATACTAGTATAACACTTTCGTGATCAATTCCAGCTATTGTGCGTTCTTTATTCTTCTCATTTATGAAAACAATACCTAGTTCCAAATAATCCATGGACCAGAAGATTCCATTATCAACAATAGGAAAGAAAATCACGTGTCGATTCTTTCTGATTTGTTGATAATTTCTAAACATGAGTAGGTATTTCGTTGATAATTTCGTTTGTGTCATTAATGGATGATTTCCTGTGCAGTAATTTTCCTATCGGTTATTCAACGTGACAGACCGATAAAATTCAACACGAGGCTGGGAGTCAAGGTGTTTACCTACTGGGAAAGTTATTGAAATTTCATGCTGTGATGGAAATCTGTGTCATTAATGGATGATTTCCTGTGCAGTAATTTTCCTATCGGTTATTCAACGTGACAGACCGATAAAATTCAACACGAGGCTGGGCGTCAAGGTGTTTACCTACTGGGAAAGTTATTGAAATTTCATGCTGTGATGGAAATTGGAGATGGAATGATTAGTGGAAACAGTTCACATTAGCATACATAGGTTTGAACATAAAATGGACATCAGGTTTGACTGTGAGTAGATATAATGGAGTTCTCAACAGGCTTGGAGACTTTAGACCTGGGGTTTAGCGAAACAAAGTTGTCCGATCTAATAACAGCCCCAGTAAAGGTAGAACGATGGAGCCGTATTCAAGGGATTGGAGGTTCGGAATCCCCCTAGCGACATAAAAATTTACTATCGTCTTTTCGAAGAGGTTATTTTAGAATGTTCAGGTACATTAAGTGGATATGATGAATGGACACAATTGAAAATGTTCCTTCCTGTTGTATGTAGTGGTGCAAAACTCATTATTTTGTAATTTGACGGCACCCATTATGTAAACCCATGTCCATTTCTTTGTCGATATTTCCAACAGTTATGTCGGGAGAGCTGAAAATCGGGAAATAGCTACCATCACCAAAAACCTAACCTATATCGTCACGTACATAGGTTAGCGGCGCAAAAACTCTATCGCCAATATTTTTGTTATTTTTGTCGATATTTCCAACCGTTATGTCGGGAGAGCTGAAAATCGGGAAATAGCTACCATCACCAAAAACCTAACCTATATCGTCACGTAGGTTAGCGGCGCAAAAACTCTATCGCCAATATTTTTGTTATTTTGTGTCACTCAATCGTCAACTTTACCTCTCATCAATCACTTGTACAAAATTTCATCCGACAGATTTCTTGCGTCACTAGCTATTAAGTCATATGATACCTTGTCCATGTATCTCCCCATTGTAGTAGAGGACATTTATTCAATCAAATTTGTTCCAATCTAAAATTATGTGAATTTACATTGATTAAAAACGTCACCGCTGACACTATGGATGTTTGCAAAAAGGCACAGTTTGTTGTTGATTCATTTTAGAAATCTTGAGAATGAGAGTCGCAACGGAATTACGGTAAAAAAAAAGTCTTGAATTATGTCCATAATCACCTAGATATGAAAAATCGGACGGCAGACCGCAAAGAACTTCTTTAAAAGCGTTAACTAAAGGGATAGTTAAATCACCCAACATGCTTATACAATCTACAATGGAAATTGCATGGAAGTCAGGCAAGATTGCAAATAAAAGGAAACATATGTATAAAAGATATTTCGCATTTGGATGTTACCCGGTTTCGTTCAAAACCCATCCGGTCCAATGGCTTCAGAACTGGAAATATCCGATTCAATCTGACTAGTGATAATGATTCAGAATAAGTCAGATCATCTCATGATCTAGAATTCTAGATCCAGTAGTTGGTGATTTAAATTTTTCTCTTTTTCGTCACGCATTGGGCGTATTTTTTGTGTACATTTTTCGATTGTGTCATTTTAATGGACGGTTTTTGTAAATTTTTTGATTGTGTCATTAATGGATGATTTCCTGTGCAGTAATTTTCCTATCGGTTATTTAACGTGACCGATAAAATTCAACACGAGGCTGGGAGTCAAGGTGTTTACTGGGAAAGTTATTGAAATTTCATGCTGTGATGGAAATTGGAGTATGGAATGATTAGTGGAAACAGTTCACATTAGCAAACATAGGTTTGAACATAAAATGGACATTAGGTTTGACTGTGAGGTGAGAGTGTGAGTAGATAGGTATAATAGACATTAGTGTAGTTGACTAGAATGTTCAGGTACATTAAGTGGATATGATGAATGGACACAATTGAAAATGTTCCTTCCTGTTGTATGTAGTGGTGCAAAACTCATTATTTTGTAATTTGACGGCACCCATTATGTAAACCCATGTCCATTTCTTTGTCGATATTTCCAACAGTTATGTCGGGAGAGCTGAAAATCGGGAAATAGCTACCATCACCAAAAACCTAACCTATATCGTCACGTACATAGGTTAGCGGCGCAAAAACTCTATCGCCAATATTTTTGTTATTTTGTCACTCAATCGTCAACTTTACCTCTCATCAATCACTTGTATAAATTTCATCCGACAGATTTCTTGCGTCACTAGCTATTAAGTCATATGATACCTTGTCCATGTATCTCCCCATTGTAGTAGAGGACATTTATTCAATCAAATTTGTTCCAATCTAAAGAGCTCTTTTGTCTGATTCTAGTGAGTACTAGTATCCTACTTATCTGCTATTCAGTCATAGAGTCATCTAAACGTTGTCGTTGTTCCATTGAGAGTTTGATATTTAACCGCCATGTATATCCGCCAAGGTCTTTAGTGACGCGGGTTTTATCCTCTATTTGGCAAAACAAAATGAAACTCAGACCTTCTCACAGACCAACCAAGTCTGTAAAGCTGAGGCCACACATAGTCGACGCCGTCGATCGACGAGGTGAATCTACTTAGGAATCTAATATTATGTTGTCGAGCCAGTGACGCCGCGGCGTCGACCATGTATGGACACACCTTAAGACCGTTTTAACGTGTGTGGCGAAAAAAGCTTGAGATCTAGTGGTGGACATAAAGCTGCCAAGAGTAACACAGAAATGTTTGGCGGGTCGCAGGTTGGGCATGACTGGAAGAGACCATCTCCCGGGTGATTCATATCTAGTCCATTCTATTGAAGAACAATAGGGAGACCAGGATGTTGTCAGTTAGGCGAAAACAAAATCCTCGCTTCGACATTTTGATAAATTCGACCTTTGTTGAATCATAATATTCATCCGGACCTATTCATCATCTCTTTGACAAAAGAGTTTCGGAGTCCTCGATTGGTCAGGAAACAGAAATTAAAGCAAAGTAGGTTGGTATACTTTCCGTGTCTATTGAGAAAAATGATATCTATCTCGCAGTATTGGAATGATTGGGGTTTCAAAGCCCTTTGGAGTGCTTTGAATCATAATATTCATCCGGACCTATTCATCATCTCTTTGACAAAAGAGTTTCGGAGTCCTCGATTGGTCAGGAAACAGAAATTAAGGCAAAGTAGGTTGGTATATACTTTCCGTGTCTATTGAGAAAAATAATATCTATCTCGCAGTATTGGAATGATTGGGGGTTTAAAGCCCTTTGGAGTGTTTGGACGCCCAGAAAAATCTCACAGTATTGAAAACCCCCTTTCAATACTTTCAAATACCCTTTGGATACCCAGAAGTAATATCCGAGATCCTTCCATGCCCTACCCAAGTACTCACATGAACCTCACTCAGCCTGAGATGGGCTGGCAAAAGACAACGGCATGAGATTGCCCAGATGGTAACCCTACGTACATAACGTTCTGATCAATGACCTTGAGCCTTATCAGTTGAACTTTTATTGAAAGCTCCCCATATTGAATACCTGATGTTATGTTCCGTACATCGCTCCGCGCCCGACACTTTGCGAAGAAGTCCGAAGATCAAAAAGATGTCTTTATAGGGCAAACATTGAACAAAATTACATAACGTTCTGATCAATGACCTTGAGCCTTATCAGTTGAACTTTTATTGAAAGCTCCCCATATTGAATACCTGATGTTATGTTCCATACATCGCTCCGCGCCCGACACTTTGCGAAGAAGTCCGAAGATCAAAAATATGTCTTTATAGGGCAAACATTGAACAAATATACCTACTGTATCAAGGTAATCAAAGTTTCAAAAAATACGCCTAGCTACACCTACTAGCTAGGGGCCATCCGATCGGGTGATTGCTTTGGGCTGACATTTGGTTTTGGCTACAAAGAAATTACGAGTGGATGCCCTTCCCACTCAACCTTTGTTATTTCTTTAGCAAGGGAAATTTCAGGCTGAAATTCGCCCCGATCCTAATGAAAATAAATGCCTTGAACTTGAGCTGTTTCCTCTTCAGAGTCCTCAGTCGACACGAACTTATGCTGGCTCAGCCTGAGATGGGCTGGGAAAAGACAACGGCACGAGATTGCCCAGATGGTAACCCTACCTTATACTAACCATGCTCAACGTTGCTCAACATCAGTGATCCATTGGGAACTGGTACATTCAGAGTGCTATCACTGCGTCGCTAATGATTATGGTAATACCAGTAACACTAATGTTCCCGTCTACAATATGGCACATTGGCACAATATGGTTTATAGCATAGGTTTCTAACATAATGTGGTAGTTAACCTAAAAGCGGAAATACCTATAACTATTATATGAGTACGTAGTGTGTGCGCTAACATGAATGTTGGTGGGTGTGGGTGTGAGCTATTTCCTAGTTTTACCTACGTATTAGTCGTATTTATTGTCACATATTGTACTTTTGATGCTGTGGCATATTGCACCGGAACTAATTCATCACCTCTGGTAGGTGCCTTCATATTCGCGTACAGTCGTACGCCTGAGATGGGCTGGGAAAAGACAACGGCACGAGATTGCCCAGATGGTAACCCTACCTTATACTAACCATGCTCAACGTTGCTTAACTTCAGTAGATTGCAAAGATGGTAACCCTACCTTATACTAACCATGCTCAACGTTGCTTAACATCAGTGATCCATTGGGAACTGGTACATTCAGAGTGCTATCGCTGCGTCGCTAATGATTATGGTAATACCAGTAACACTAATGTTCCCGTCTACAATATGGCACATTGGCACAATATGGTTTATAGCATAGGTTTCTAACATAATGTGGTACCTAGTTAACCTAAAAGCGGAAATACCTATAACTATTATATGAGTACGTAGTGTGTGCGCTAATATGAATGTTGGTGGGTGTGGGTGTGAGCTATTTCCTAGTTTTACCTACATATTAGTCGTATTTATTGTCACATATTATTGTACCTTTGATGCTGTGGCATATTTCACCGGAACTAATTCATCACCTCTGGTAGGTGTCTTCATATTCGCGTACAGTCGTCCCATCTCATTGCAAACATTTTGTGTTTACCGTATCAGGTTCTATAGAATTCTGTGTATTCGTCTGGATCCTTGTACTGTTTGGCCATCAAGGCATTTTTTCTTCCAAAAGCGCTCCCGAAAAGACAATATTTGACCTCAATTTCGGCCCCGCCCCTGACTTTCAAGGAGGGTCCACACACAGTGGACGGCCGTCGATCGATGTGAATCAACGCCCATCGGCTATGTGTGGACATGGACACACCTTTGAATGGAGTGCCAAATGCATTAACCATCCAAATGGAATGAGGACTTCCAAGTAACTACAAAAATAAATGGAAAATAAAATGTAGATGTAAGGAAAGTTCGACATTTTGATAAATTCGACCTTTGTTGAATCATAATATTCATCCGGACCTATTCATCATCTCTTTGACAAAAGAGTTTCGGAGTTCTCGATTGGTCAGGAAACAGAAATTATAGCAAAGTAGGTTGGTATACTTTCCGTGTCTATTGAGAAAAATGATATCTATCTCGCAGTATTGGAATGATTGGGGGTTTAAAGCCCTTTGGAGTGTTTGGACGCCCAGAAAAATCTCACAGTATTGAAAACCCCCTTTCAATACTTTCAAATACCCTTTGGAAACCCAGAAGTAATATCCGAGATCCTTCCATGTCCTACCCAAGTACTCACATGAACCTCACTCAGCCTGAAAGTTGGATTAAAATTAAATGCAAAGAAGTGCAAACTGATGAGAATAAACAGCGCAGAAGAAACAGAATTGACCATTGAAAATGAAAGTATAGAAGATGTAGAAGATTTTATATATTTGGGACACAAATTGTCTATATATGGCCAAGATGATTAATAATCGATTAATCGATTATTTTTTATAATCGATTATTGATAATCGATTATGTGAAATAATCGATTATTCCCAACACTAGTTCCGGCGCGGCGGTATGACAGACCGCTGTCTGACAGTCAGCGCTCGAGTGCGCCTTATGGGTCCTCACAGGCCATCAGGCAGTCCAGCTACTGATGGCTTTTTATCCGTGAAGTAGGAGCTCCATTGTGGAAATATACTGTTCGGGGAAATCAAAATCAAGATCAGAAGGATTTTTGGGAGCTTATCTTCATAAGTAGGGCTCTCCTCTGTGCCATCATCCTTTCTCATTCTTACATATTGATTTCACTTCTTGTAACAAGTACTCTTATAACTTATAACATATTGATAATAGTAAATTTATTTTTGTAAAATAATATCAGTCATTTTTTTTTATATTTATTTAGATTTTTTTAGTGAAGTCATAAATTCTTCGCGTTCCTCTGTAGTACATATCTGAAATGTCAATAAGAAATCATTACTCTCCTGTCCATTTTCCTGGAATCAAGAGATCCTGATAATCTCAGTATTTCATAGGGAAACGTGTGTTGCAGTCACGTTCGTCCTTTGTCGGGAGCTTGTCTTTATAAGTAGGGCTCTCCTCTGTGCCATCATCCTTTCTCATTCTTACATATTGATTTCACTTCTTGTAACAAGTACCTACTCTTATATCATATTGATAATAGTAAGTTTATTTTTACGTAAAATAATATCAGTCATAAATTCTTCGCGTTCCTCTGTAGTACATATGAAATGTCAATAAGAAATCATTAACTCTCCTGTCCATTTTCCTGGAATCAAGAGATCCTGATAATCTCAGTATTTTATAGGGAAACGTGTGTTGCAGTCACGTTTGTCCTTTGTGCTACAATCTTATCAGAGCGCACGAGACTGGCGTATGTCATATAGCAGACAAAATGAATGAATAATATAATTTTATTTTATTGAATAATTATGTGAACCAATCTAAAGAGCTCTTTTGTCTGATTCTAGTGAGTACTAGTATCCTACTTATCTGCTATTCAGTCATAGAGTCATCTAAACGTTGTTCCATTGAGAGTTTGATATTTAACATCACTGTATATCCGCCAAGGTCTTTAGTGACGCGGATTTTATCCTCTATTCGGCAAAACAAAATGAAACTCAGACCTTCTCACAGACCCACAGGTCTGTAAAGCTGAGGCCACACATAGTCGACCAATCTAAAGAGCTCTTTTGTCTGATTCTAGTGAGTACTAGTATCCTACTTATCTGCTATTCAGTCATAGAGTCATCTAAACGTTGTCGTTGTTCCATTGAGAGTTTGATATTTAACCGCCATGTATATCCGCCAAGGTCTTTAGTGACGCGGGTTTTATCCTCTATTTGGCAAAACAAAATGAAACTCAGACCTTCTCACAGACCAACCAAGTCTGTAAAGCTGAGGCCACACATAGTCGACGCCGTCGATCGACGAGGTGAATCTACTTAGGAATCTAATATTATGTTGTCGAGCCAGTGACGCCGCGGCGTCGACCATGTATGGACACACCTTAAGACCGTTTTAACGTGTGTGGCGAAAAAAACTTGAGATCCAGTGGTGGACATAAAGCTGCCAAGAGTAGCACAAAAATGTTTGGCGGGTCGCAGGTTGGGCATGACTGGAAGAGACCATCTCCCCGAGGTTATTTTTTGTAAAAACTTCAAATTCATTTGATCCAATAAATCAATTCTTAGGTACAACATCATTATAAGAAGTTGAGGAAATCATGGTGAAATCACGATTCTATTTAGCATTCTAACAAATTTTTTAAAGGTGTGTCCTGTGTCCAAGTCGACAGCCGTCCATCCATGTGGACTGAAATCGATCGACGCCTGGTTGACTATATGTGGACACACCTGTTTTCGAAGAGGTTATTTGTAAAAACTTCAAATTCATTTGATCCAATAAATCAATTCTTAGGTACAACATCATTATAAGTTGAGAAAATCATGGTGAAATCACGATTCTATTTAGCATTCTAACAAAATTTTTAAAGGTGTGTCCTGTGTCCAAGTCGATAGCCGTCCATCGATGTGGACCGAAATCGATCGACGTCTGGTTGACTATATGTGGACACACCTGTAGACCTCAACACATATCCGTTACAAGATTACCAATTTTCGATGGGTGATTTGTCAGACGTGTTCAGCTGTTCAGTAGTTTTCCTATTGAACGGCAACCATGAACATATTGTGCAGCTTAGAATTAGGTACCTACATAGATTGCTAGCTGGTATTATTGTATCTTATGTAAATACGGAGTGTGCCCGGGTACCTGTGTGGGTTTGATGTATTGGAAGTATGTTTATGGGAGTTGTTGAACTGGGTGATTCAGACACAATATGTTCAAAATAATTCTCAATAGTGCCAATTTTCGATGGGTGATTTGTCAGACGTGTTCAGCTGTTCAGTAGTTTTCCTATTGAACGGCAACCATGAACATATTGTGCAGCTTCATGTGAGCATAGCATTAGGTACCTACATAGATTGCTAGCTGGTATTATTATATCCTATGTAAATACGGAGTGTGCCCGGGTACCTGTGTGGGTTTGATGTATTGGAAGTATGTTTACGGGAGTTATTGAACTGGGTGATTCAGACACAATATTTTCAAAATAATTCTCAATACCTAGTGAAAATCTTGGAAATGAAAGAAGCCCAGATAATGTTTCTGAGCGCCCAAGCAGTTTTAAACACTGCCAATGCTTTCGAAATTCAAAACCGCAAGATCAAGAATATCTTTGTTAGTATTGATGATACGCAGTTTCTTCAAAAAGCTAAGAAATATAGTGGTAGTTAGACATCATCTCTGGTAGAGCCAAACAACTGATAAGGTCAGTGAACTGTTACTGTAGACCTCATATTACATACAGAGAAACAGGTAGACCTCAAAGAATCAATTAGAATTAGAGGGTGGCAATTAAATCAATGATTTTTTCTTGTTATGCATTGAATTTTATCAAATCTCATCAAAGTCGAACTAACCTTTCATTAATACATAATATCGCGTACTATAGTGTATTACAGTCGTACATTGTCCCATCTCATTGCAAACATTTTGTGTTTACCGTATCAGGTTCTATAGAATTCTGTGTATTCGTCTGGATTCTTTCTTATACTGTTTGGCCATCAAGGGATTTTTTCTTCCAAAAGTGCTCCCGAAAAGACAATATTTGACCTCAATTTCAGCCCCGCCCCTGACTTTCAAGGAGGGTCCACACACAGTCGACGCCCGTCGATCGATGTGAATCGACGCCCGTCGGCTATCTGTGGACACACCTTTGAATGGAGTGCCAAATGCATTAACCATCCAAATGGAATGCTCCTACAACTTCCAAGTAACTACAAAATGGAAAATAAAATGTAGATGAAAGGAAAGAGCTTTTTCACCGTGTTCTCTGATGATAGAAAGCAAGGTTGATGTACATGATTTAAAAGTACCGAATAGCATTTCAGCAACATCAATCAGAAAGTCTCAGGCCCGCCACAGACGGTACGGACGTCAGAGATTTTAGGAAAGTGTAGGGAGGGCCTAAGATTTATTCATTAATCACTTTTAATTATCAAATACTTAACGGTGCCCCTAATGATGATCATTTGCAAATCATTAATTTTCGCCAATCACAGTGAACAAATATTTCGCTCATCATGATTTTGCTGATAACGCAATAGAAATTCGCAAAACACCAATGATTCTAAATGATCAAGTCCTGTCAACCTGTCAGTCTGCGCAGACTCAACAAATGACCAGACTAATAAAGCATGAATTGTCTTCGAGATCATTTATTACAATTTCCAAGGTATGGCCAAACAAAAGGTTTGAAAAATTGACCTTGAATTTCTGAATGGGAGTATCAGGTTCCTTGAGTTTTCAATAGCAAGTCTGCCGTAAAAGACTGCAGATATGATGCTATTGAAATGCACTTTTCTTCTTGGACAAAACCCTCGTTTCTACAGGATTACGTTGGAATTATTGCAGAGTTCTCAACAGGCTTGGAGACTTTAGACCTGGGGTTTAGCGAAACAAAGTTGTCCGATCTAATAACAGCCCCAGTAAAGGTAGAACCATGGAGCCGTATTCAAGGGATTGGAGGTTCGGAGTCCCCCTAGCGACATAAAAATTTACTATCGTCTTTTCGAAGAGGTTATTTGTAAAAACTTCAAATTCATTTGATCCAATAAATCAATTCTTAGGTACAACATCATTATAAGAAGTTGAGGAAATCATGGTGAAATCACGATTCTATTTAGCATTCTAACAAAAATTTTAAAGGTGTGTCCAAGTCGACAGCCGTCCATCGATGTGGACCGAAATCGATCGACGCCTGGTTGACTATATGTGAACACACCTGTAGACTACAACACATATCCGCTACAAGATTACCAATTTTCGATGGGTGATTTGTCAGACGTGTTCAGCTGTTCAGTAGTTTTCCTATTGAACGGCAACCATGAACATATTGTGCAGCTTAGCATTAGGTACCTACATAGATTGCTAGCTGGTATTATTGTATCTTATGTAAATACGAAGTGTGCCCGGGTACCTGTGTGGGTTTGATGTATTGGAAGTATGTTTACGGGAGTTGGTGAACTGGGTGATTCAGACACAATATGTTCAAAATAATTCTCAATAGTGAAAACCTTGGAAATGAAAGAAGCCCAGATAATGTTTCTGAGCGCCCAAGCAGTTTCAAACACTGCCAACTGCCAATGCTTTCAAAATTCAAAACCGCAAGATCAAGAATATCTTTGTTAGTATTGATACGCAGTTTCTTCAAAAAGCTAAGAAATATAGTGGTAGTTAGACATCATCTCTGCTAGAGCCAAACTGATAAGGTCAGTGAATTGTTACTGTAGACCTCATATTACATACAGAGAAACAGGTAGACCTCAAAGAATCAATTGAAATTAGAGGGTGGCAATTAAATCAATGAATTTTTCTTGTTATGCATTAAATTTTATCAAATCTTATCAAAGTCGCACTAATCTTTCATTAGTACATAATATCGCGTACTATAGTGTATAGTATGATATGTAGTCAGCTCCCATGGCGTAGTGGTCACTGCACTCGCCTTCGATTCCCGGCGGGGTCAAGAAATTTGTATCAAGCAAATGATTGACTCCGTGACTGGATGTTGCGGGGCTCACTCAGCCTCGTGAGGAAAATGAGTAGCTATGACATATAAATGCGCATAGCGACCGGTGCCAGCACGGTAGGTAAAAATTGGATGTTAGGATTATTGAGATATTGGGAAAAATCCTACAATGCTGCAGTGAGCACCAAAGTTGTGATATAATAACACAAAGAAACTGCATTTACATTTACTACATTTTGTATGAAATGTAGGTACATGGGTGTAAAGTGTACTATAGGTGTAGTCTGTAACTTAAAGTTACAGACTTCTTGGAATATGACGTTGCCATTGGGACACTTTTATGATGTTCTTACTGATATGTTTATGTGTTCAACCGGCAACACTCTCCATTTCAAGTCGGGCAAATTATTTTATTATTTTTCATCCAAAATGGTCGAGTTACAACTTTCTCTATACACCCTGTATGTGGAGACTTCTTGGAATATGACGTTGCCATTGGGACACTTTTATGATGTTCTTACTGATATGTTTATGTGTTCAACCGGCAACACTCTCCACATTAGGCCCATATTTTTTGAAAATTTCCCGCAATTTCAAGTCCGGCAAATTATTTTATTATTTTTCATCCAAAATGGTCGAGTTACAACTTTCTCTATACACCCTGTATATGAATATTAAAATACCATATGTGTGCAGCGAGACAGATGTATACTTTTGCTCTTCGCTATTATGTAAAGTTTTCCATAATGTAGTTTTCTAGTACCATATGTGTGCAGCGAGACAGATGTATACTTTTGCTCTTCGCTATTATGTAAAGTTTTCCATAATGTAGTTTTCTAGAAAAAAAAAGTTCAATAGAAAAAGAGCTCAAAGTCAAAGGCATTCCATTTAATGTTGAAGTTCAGGGAGTTGGTCGTTGGAGTTGAGACGAGGATGTTTCAAGCTCACTGCACAAGTAAGCTATTCAAGTCGGCTACATTTTTGATGGATAGAATACCCACTGATGAAAAAGATGGGTCTTTCACTGCCTGTTTTATCTACATTTTTGATGGATAGAATACCCACTGATGAAAAAGATGGGTCTTTCACTGCCTGTTTTATTATGTAACAGTGAAACATACATATTCCGCAGATCGTAAAAGCTTAACCGTTCCTTCTGGGCTCTTTGCCTGTACACTTAAGTGTCTGAGTGGTCTTTTTGCGTATGAATTTAAGCTGATCAAAACAGATACCTACTCTTGTCAAATTTTCCACCGTGAAATCATCCTTGTCTGACGCCGCGCCGCGACGGGCACCAGTGAAACATACATATTCCGCAGATCGTAAAAGCTTAACCGTTCCTTCTGGGCTCTTTGCCTGTACACTTAAGTCTCTGCTGAGTGGTCTTTTTGCGTATGAATTTAAGCTGATCAAAACAGATACCTACTCTTTTCAAATTTTCCGCCGTGAAATCATCCTTGTCTGACGCCGCGCCGCGACGGGCACCCACACTCAGACCGTCTGACAGACAGCGGGTCTATCAGACAGTCGAAACGTGAGTTGTCGCCAATACGGACATGGAAAGTAAATATGCTAAAAGCTACGACCAGTTTTATTGAATCTTTTTGGGGATACTCATTCTATTTATTACTGAACAGATGGATGAGAAGAGATACAATACCTACTTCCCAGGTACTGGTCAACATGAGAACACCAAAGGTTCAACTTTTTCGTCATCTCTGTAGGCATTTGAAAACCTGTAGGTACGGCTGTATGGCAAGCAAGCGTGTTGCCACTCATTGGAGCAATTAATCGAACTGAATCGATAATCAAACTCAGCAATAACTAGGTGTGTAGTTTTTACGAGCGAGTAGTTTTTACGAGTAATTGTAGAAAGATAAAAAGTCAAATTAACCGAAGGTGTACTCTGATAAAACGTCTTGGTACATAAGTATTGAGTACTAGCAAAATTGTTTAATAGATCAGTTTTTTTTTCTTTTTCTTTTTCTCCTACGACTTCTGGATCCCGAGATAAATCGATTAAAAAATACCGGTAAATCGTGAACTTTGACGTCACGGCATACGCTCCCGTAGGCAATGACGTCACATCAAATGTCCCGAGTATATTGCCACCGGAAATTAGTTCAAACTTTGGCTTGCCTGTCTTAAGCATACGTGGGACTCGGCACAAAAGCTAATAGTGATAGTCATAAATAGTCATGCTCATAAATTTGACTAATTAATTTCCAAGTGAACTTTATTCAATGCGGATAATGTGTGGCTCCAGTGCCTGCAAGGGATTCCTGCAAGGGATAGTTTTTCACATAAATTACACACTGAAATTATTTGTTTCGAAAACGGACCAAAAAAAAAAAAAAAAAAACAACAACTGTGTAAAGTCTGACGTCAAACATCTTTGAACTCTTTTATTAGAACGGAAAATAAAAATTGGATTTTAGACCTTTTACATTTCTTTTATCGGAGTTTTGACCTCAGATTTGGACTTTTCCCAAGTTTTTATACATACTAAAACCCAAGAAAAATGGTTCAGAAGTCAGCTGAATTGTTGCTGGAACATTTTTGGCTAATGGAGAATCAACGTTTTTGAATGTTCCATGCGGGTACTGGGCTATAATGTCCTACTTCCAGGCTACTATGGAACGGATTATGTAATTAAGAGTAAATATGTATTGTATTAAATTCTTGAGAGATTGAGTCACAAACGCGGCACTAAACGATGTATGCCATCGTCCCTTTTAGAAATGAGCCTCAATATTGACAATATGATAAGAGTTCTCAACAGGCTTGGAGACTTTAGACCTGGGGTTTAGCGAAACAAAGTTGTCCGATCTAATAACAGCCCCAGTAAAGGTAGAACCATGGAGCCGTATTCAAGGGATTGGAGGTTCGGAGTCCCCCTAGCGACATAAAAATTTACTATCGTCTTTTCGAAGAGGTTATTTGTAAAAACTTCAAATTCATTTGATCCAATAAATCAATTCTTAGGTACAACATCATTATAAGAAGTTGAGGAGATCATGGTGAAATCACGATTCTATTTAGCATTCTAACAAAATTTTTAAAGGTGTGTCCTGTGTCCAAGTCGACAGCCGTCCATCGATGTGGATCGAAATCGATCGACGCCTGGTTGACTATATGTGAACACACCTGTAGACTACAACACATATCCGCTACAAGATTACCAATTTTCGATGGGTGATTTGTCAGACGTGTTCAGCTGTTCAGTAGTTTTCCTATTGAACGGCAACCATGAACATATTGTGCAGCTTAGCATTAGGTACCTACATAGATTGCTAGCTGGTATTATTGTATCTTATGTAAATACGAAGTGTGCCCGCGGGTACCTGTGTGGGTTTGATGTATTGGAAGTATGTTTACGGGAGTTGGTGAACTGGGTGATTCAGACACAATATGTTCAAAATAATTCTCAATAGTGAAAACCTTGGAAATGAAAGAAGCCCAGATAATGTTTCTGAGCGCCCAAGCAGTTTCAAACACTGCCAACTGCCAATGCTTTCAAAATTCAAAACCGCAAGATCAAGAATATCTTTGTTAGTATTGATACGCAGTTTCTTCAAAAAGCTAAGAAATATAGTGGTAGTTAGACATCATCTCTGCTAGAGCCAAACTGATAAGGTCAGTGAATTGTTACTGTAGACCTCATATTACATACAGAGAAACAGGTAGACCTCAAAGAATCAATTGAAATTAGAGGGTGGCAATTAAATCAATGAATTTTTCTTGTTATGCATTAAATTTTATCAAATCTTATCAAAGTCGCACTAATCTTTCATTAGTACATAATATCGCGTACTATAGTGTATAATATATATTGTTTGATTATTCCATTTCATATTTTTATTAAATTGAATACCCAAATATCTCATACTGTTTTCATTTTTTATGGTTCTACTGTTTTCATTTTTTATGGTTCTACGAGGGTCGGGACTAGGCGAGGGTTGATGGTCGGCTCTCCGTTGTGGAGTTGTGTACGCCTACTGAGGTAAAGCCTAGCTGCCTAATGCCTAGGCAACTTGGCCAAATTCTAGGTTTGTAGGAGGTACCTTCTCGATCATTCAGAAGTACGTCAATATCAAAGTTTCTAGAATCCTTGAATCGTTCTGGACTTTCAATGTCAATATCAACAATAATAATAAAACAACGCTCGATCTTAACTTGATTAATTTACATGTACCTGTTACCTACTTGAAAACCAGAACAAACTTTAATTTGTTATTAGAAAACATAAACAATATAGGCGTTAACAACAGGTGTCGTACGAACGCAAAGGGCGAGGTTGAAACCTGAAGGCCTTATATATTCTAGTTCGGCCTAACCCTTTGTTTTTCCGTAGTCATAGCGTAGTAAACATGTTTATCTCGTATGCCATATACTTGATTAAGTTAAATGTACCTATTACCTACTTGAAAACCAGAACAAACTTTAATTTGTGATTAGAAAACATAAACAATGTAGGCGTTAACAACAGGTGTCGTACGAACGCAAAGGGCGAGGTTGAAACCTGAAGGCCTAGTTCGGCCTAACCCTTTGTTTTTCCGTAGTCATAGCGTAGTAAACATGTTTATCTCGTATGGTATGCCATACAGGGAGGAGCGTGATTGGAGGTGAGTGGGGCAATTGAAAATGTGGTCCACGGTTAGGGTATCACCGCACCCGCAGGTGGGTCGAGGGTCTCTCTTGAATTATTATATGTTCGACGTCAATTTCATGTATTTCGGAGGAACTTGGCATGAAAAGCATGTAGTCCCTACCTGTTCGGTTTAGAAGGCGGAAGATTGATAGTAATGTAAGCATAAAATTTGAAGCATGCAGAGGAGCCACTACAAATAAAATCAATGAAAGAGACAGTAGAATATTTGCGTCGAATAGCTCAAAATTTAACCCTAATCTCAACGTCCTCAAACACACAAAATTTGACGGTAGTAAATGATTTCCTGAAGTCCACAGCAACTAGGATTTTACCCAGGTTCCCGGTATTCAAAAAAGTTCTTGGGAACACAATGCAACGTGAAGATCGGAGTTCGCAATAAATTAGTGTCAATATTGGTACAAGTCCTGGTGCATAATGTCTGCGTCCAGAATAATGCAACGTGAAGATCGGAGTTCGCAATAAATTAGTGTCAATATTGGTACAAGTCCTGGTGCATAATGTCTGCGTTCAGAATGTACAGAATGCAACGTGAAGATCGGAGTTCGCAATAAATTAGTGTCAATATTGGTACAAGTCCTGGTGCATAATGTCTGCGTTCAGAATGTACACCATGAGCTGCAGGGACATCGCCAACCGATGTGTCTTCGCTCTCACGAACGACAGTCGAGACATACTCTCCAACCTCGGGATCCGACTATCCAACTTTAGTCAAATCTTCTCCCTCCTAGGCGCCGCCGGAGAGAACGTGAAGCGATCTAACTCCCAATACTACATCCTCCTCTATGGGTTCCTCCTGGTGCAAGGGGCCCTCATTTGGTTCGCCTACCTGATCGGTCAGTACCATGGGGTCAGTGCTGTTAACCGGTACACGTTCCCTTTGCCAGTCAAAGTTTTGGAGATTGATGAAGCAAGGGATGAGTGGGAGAGTCTGTTTTAGAGATTTTGAATGCCTTCTCCAGAAAATCCAGAAGTACCTACACTACCTATACAGTTCCAGAAGTTTGTGAGGAGTATAAGTTTCTTGCATGACGCCAGAAAATAGTGACATAGTCAGACGTTTCCAGGGCTTGATAATTCCAGCAATGTTATCGTGGGAATCAAATAAAGCACTCGAAAACTCCTTAAAACTTTCCAACCGAGTATCTTCCCCTCGCCAAAATTTAATAAATTTCAAATCGCTTTCAATTAGCTCCCGTTCTGTCAAAGTTTAGCGGGAAGTTTCATTTCCATTTCGCATACCTCCTGCAGGTCACAGGGAAAACTTTCACCAAAGTTTGGCAGAACAATCAGTTATTAATTTCTAATAAAATACCTTTACGTACGTGTTAACCCGGCTTTGTCCTCGTAACTTAACCTCAAGAGAAAGATTTGAAACAATGCATACCTCCTGCAGGTCACAGGGAAAACTTTCACCAAAGTTTGGCAGAACAATCAGTTATTAATTTCTAATAAAATACCTTTACGTATGTACGTGTTAACCCGGCTGTGTCCTCGTAACTTAACCTCAAGAGAAAGATTTGAAACAATGTGCCTTTTGTTTCTGACGTACGTGTTAACCCGGCTTTGTCCTCGTAACTTAACCTCAAGAGAAAGATTTGAAACAATGTGCCTTTTGTTTCGATAATTTATCCCGTTTCCGTCAATATTTTGTTATCAACTTAATGATTTCATACAACTGATAACTGATTTAAAGTCTCACATGTACGATTGACTAAAACATTGGGTAATTAGCTAATTTCCAAGCGACGAACTGCCCTTCAATCAAATGTTTATAAGTAAAAAGCAAACAATCTTTGAATAAATAGTCTACCAAACTATCTCTGACAAGTAAAAATACAGTTACTTAGGAAAATCTGTTCTTTTGAAACAATGTGCCTTTTGTTTCGATAATTTATCCTGTTTCCGTCAATATTTTGTTATCAACTTAATGATTTCATACAACTGATAACCGATTTAAAGTCTCACATGTACAATTGACTAAAACATTGGGTAATTAGCTAATTTCCAAGCGACGAACTGCCCTTCAATCAAATGTTTATAAGTAAAAAGCAAACAATCCTTGGATAAATAGTCTACCAAGCAATCTCTGAGAATTAGCTAATTTCCAAGCGACGAACTGCCCTTCAATCAAATGTTTATAAGTAAAAAGCAAACAATCTTTGAATAAATAGTCTACCAAGCAATCTCTGACAAGTAAAAATACAGTTACTTAGGAAAATCTGTTCTCTAGTTTCTAATGTATAGTTTTAGTTGCTAAATGGTTTATGCGGTTAGGGCACTTTAGGGTATATCTTATATGAGATCTGTTCTCTAGTTTCTAATGTATAGTTTTAGTTGCTAAATGGTTTATGCGGTTAGGGCACTTTAGGGTATATCTTATATGCCATTTTCAGGTTGCCACCTAAATCCAACCGTCGAACCACACCGGGTTAAACTTCCACATAACAAAAGTTGGAGAGTTTTGCAAAGTTGTGCTAGCACCGAGTTTTATTAATATTGCCACCGGAAATTAGTTCAAACTTTGGCTTGCCTGTCTTAAGCATACGTGGGACTCGGCACAAAAGCTAATAGTGATACCGTCTGACAGACAGCGGGTCTATCAGACAGTCGAAACGTGAGTTGTCGCCAATACGGACATGGAAAGTAAATATGCTAAAAGCTACTACCAGTTTTATTGAATCTTTTTGGGGATACCCATTCTATTTATTACTGAACAGATGGATGAGAAGAGATACAATATATACCTACTTCCCAGGTGCTGGTCAACATGAGAACACCAAAAGTTCAACTTTTTCGTCATCTCTATTAGGCATTTGAAAACCTGTAGGTACGGCTGTATGGCAAGCAAGCGTGTTGCCACTCATTGGAGCAATTAATCGAACTGAATCGATAACAAACTCAGCAATAACTAGGTATGTGCTGCGTGTAGTTTTTACGAGTAATTGTAGAAAGATAAAAATTCAAATTAACCGAAGGTGTACTCTGATAAAACGTCTTGGTACATAAGTATTAAGTACTAGCAAAATTGTTTAATAGATCAGTTGCGCTTACTTGGGTGATGTTTCAAAATCATAGAGCAGGAAAAATGAGGACCAACGGAATTTTTCTTTTTCTCCTACGACTTCTGGATCCCGAGATAAATCGATTAAAAAAAAATACCGGTAAATCGTGAACTTTGACGTCACGGCATACGCTCCCGTAGGCGAAGACGTCACATCCAATGTTCCGAGCCAAGCTCCCTCGCAGGCAACGGCATTAATGTGTTTGTGCGCATACGTTTCTGCGCATTTCTTTCTGCTCCTCCGCAAGCGTGCTTGCATACTGGCGCTACCTAACGGACGAAAAAAACAACTGCGTACAGTCTGACGTCACACATCTTTGAACATTTCATTAGAACGGAAAATAAAAATTGGATTTTAGACCTTTTACATTTCTTTTATCGGAGCTTTGACCTCAGATTTGGACTTTTCTCATAGGAATCAACCATTTATTTATAATTTTTACCCATTTGCAACTGCTCCATTTACAGGTCAGTTTTGGGAAATTTCA